>NC_051228.1:19478054-19618054 GCF_015220715.1 Pygocentrus nattereri | reverse complement strand
CCACCCATCTTGAAAAGTTTTCCCCCTCCCATTTACTAATGTGCCACAAACAGGAAGTTAATATCACCAACCATTCCCATTTTATTTGGGTGTATCCATATAAATGGCCCACCCTGTACACATCTTATTAATAAATAAACACAAAACACAAAAGATGATATTACTAAATATGTGATATTTAGCAAACTCACTGCCTCCTTCTTCCCCCAACCCTTTCAAATGTATTCAATCATCTGCTTTCTGGCTGTTTAGAGAGCTGTTTAATCATACAAAGGGTTCTTTGTTTGTTCATAGTCCTATATAGAACCATTTTCTTTACTAAAGAACCTTGAAGAACCATCTTTAAGTGTGTAGATAATCATCATGCAGTGGAAGAAACCACATCATCCAGTCTATTAGAGATACTGACTTCCACAGACTTTGAGGAGAGTGTGTGATTTAAGCAGTGCATGCAGTTAGCACCATGCTAACTGGTAGCCACAATGCACCTGTTAGGTACATTAGCTCCATAGCTAATAATTTGTCAAACTATTGCTTTAACCACATGCATCACAGAGATGCTTGTGTTTCCCTTTTAGAGGAGCAGAAAGAGGACATGAAGAGGACATACAACACAGCATGTACAGTTCAGCCAATCCATTCTACAGCCTGCAGAATGGCTGCCTGTCAATTATTCACATTTATCCCAGCACGCTGCTGCAGACAGACCCACTGCTTACCATAATTGCATCTAAATATAACACAATGCTCCTGGCTGCAGGAATTCACTGACTAGTGCGCCCTCTAGAGGCCTCTAGCTGAAAAGCTGAGCACCCTCACAGTACGACATAACCTTTCAAACGCATTTTTCTGCCCAGCACCCACTCTGTCCCATTCATTCAACACCAACATAACTGCCTGCACAAACTCAGCCAAGTACTTTTCTTCCACTGTGTACTGCTTATCATGAATTGGCTCCCTGAAGCGAGTCGCTTCACTAAATTATCTTCCGAAACCTCTTTCAGCAAAGAAAGTCGCTCTACTCGTGCCATTTAGACTAATTTGTGCTAAATGGGAACATTTTTACTCCCTCCAGCAGCTGCTGAAACCTGCTGTGAAGCAGTGGAGTCAGCAGAGGTTTTAAACACACACAAGCAGACTCTCAAACAGGAAAACCAACGCAACATTTCACTACGAGTTCCAAAATCAAATTAATACCTAAAAATGACTGCCCTACTTAAAGTTCGGATACCATTTCTGATTTCAAAACTGCCTAATTAATTGGTTGAGAAGTTAAAAGAAGAGTGTCATTCCGAGTGGTTTGGTGTGAAATTCTCCGTTTTAGAGATGCTTACCAAGTCATAATTGTTCACAGTAGAGGTGATAGGAACCAGACATCTACCTCGAAAAAGTTCCCTCACAAAATGTTATTACATAAAATGAATATGCTGTCTGATGTCTTTTGATTTTGGGTTTGAGGATGACATTGATGTTAGAGCAAAACGTCCAACATAGTTCTTTTCTTCCTTCTCCTGAAGTTACTAACTAACTATTAACTTGTAATGGAAGTAAATGTAAAAATATATGTTTTTCCAAATAACATTAGATTTCTATTGGTCTGGGTTATTATCAAATTTTATCACAATGTAAATGGTAACTAGACTTCTCAAATCATGCAAAAATGTAAAAAAAAAAACCAAAACAATAAAGATGACATTTTTTTGTGCATGATTTGAGATAATATTTTTACTGCGACCCCTGGTTCATATCAGCACCGCTGTAGAGAAATCTGTAGAGAGTCGGGAAGTTTCTCTGCAATTCATCATTTCACATTAAACCACCCTGAATGACTTTGTTTATACCTTAAACGTTTATTTATGAAGACATTTTAAAAAATTGGTGGAACTCCCTCATGAATGGTTCTTGGTATGAATGTACAGTAAGAAAACTTAATTGACATGGAAAATTCTGGAATTTCCCTTCACCAACCATTATTAACACCTTTATAGAGACACGCTTGTATCCACTAAATATCATTCAAAGAGTATATTGGTAAGCCTTTAAACAAATGTCATATCTGGTGAGCAAAGCAAAGACAATATGAGCATAATGAAAAATGTCAAGCTGGATATTAATTCAAGCTCTTAAAAAGAGCACAAAACAATGGGCAACAGTGAAGTCAGAGGAATAACAGCAGGTTGTTTGAGCACACAGTTTAACAGGACACTCTAGCCAAAAATTTAAGCATCTGTTGTGAAACAGATACATCATTGTGGGCTGTTGGACTGGTGAACGAAGAAGGAACCCCGAGATGAAACGTTACCACTAGGAAGCAAAATATAACATTTATTAGCTTCCACATCACTCTGTGTCTTTATTGACATGGGAGAGATTCCCAGTGACTGGTTTGACATATCTGAGCAATGCACGCTGGGTTTTGTAGTAAGAGAACACTATGGATGGAGACACAAAAAGGACATTAAATAATTAGTTCTGTCAAAACGATGAGGCTGAAAAATGCAGCACTACAGAATGTAGCATTACACAACAAACAACATTAAATGCTAGTTTAAGAATGGAAAACCCCTTTAAATTCAACGGCCACCAACTGTCCTTCTGGAAAGCTACATTTCTAGAGGTTTTAGGATCAACTCCAGTCTCCAAATATCTTCTGAACATTGGACGTCAGGCTTTGTTCTGAAGATGACCTCTGTAGGAAGGTACGCTAATTATCTTTTTAAAAATGGCATTTTCTTGCCATTATTATTATTATTAATACTATTATTATTATTATAGCTAAGTAAGAAGAAAAATCCCTGTAAATGTTTAGTTTATCATAAAGCACTTCTGTGATGTTGCTTTGGGAATATTTAGCTTCAACACTCATGTCCATCAGTGTTCGTAAAACATTGCCATGTAATAACTTTATGCGAGGAAGCTTTTAGAGGTGGACGTCTGGTTTCCATCACCACCAGTGTGAGAAATTCTGACGTTCCGAAGTTTCTCTATTACCGAGCATTTCACACAAAACCACTCTGAATGATTCTGTTTACGTCTTATCCATTTAATCATGCAGAACTTTTAAAAATTCAGCGGAATTCCCCTTTAATGTGGTTAATTATTGTGAATGGACAAAGGATCATTTATTGAAACTACTTTGAAGAGCTAGGTGGTTCTCAGACATCCAGCAAAACTGTTTGGTGAACACACTGACCCGAATGTGACCCTGAAGGATGGAGCCCTCACCTGATTGGTGCATCATTTGAGTGGCGTTCGCTTTGGCCTGCTGCAGCGCAGAAACCCACCGCTGACACTCCACTTCTGAACTGGCCTTCAGGTGGTAGTTCCGGCCCCCACTCGTCAGCACCAGGTGACAAGTGTCTCCCACCTCAATGTGTACCGTCGCCAAGGAGATGGTGCCACGGCAGGTGTGTGCCATTTCAGCTTGAGTCCTAGAGACAAACACAGCCACCTGGATTACAATCCACACAGCACTTTAGAGACCATCTACTCAGCACTTCAGATATCACTAAGCTTTTATCTGCTGTCCGTAGCCTGGCTTTCTGTGCTTTTCACTGCTCAGAGTAATAAGTGTGAAATGCTCTGTTCTAGAGAAACTAGAGTCAGAGTTGTTCTTAGTGGTGGTGATAGGAACCAGACGTCCACCTCTAAAAGCTCCTTCACAGAGAGTTGTTACAGGAACTAGTTATGAATACACTGTGTGATGTACACACTGTTTTATGATAGTCTGGACTCCTTTTTAAAAAACCCATTCATGGTGGATGGATATATGCAGGGCATTGTGAAATAAAATAGTCCCAAAAGAAAACATTTTTTCAGGTTTATCACTATTTTATCATCACCAACAGTCCATATAAACATTCAGAAGAGATGTGTATGTTGGTGGTTTTGTAAATGTAAATAAAATGGCTATATTCGTGTTGCAGACACGGCAATCCCTGGTTCCTCCCCTGAGTCTCTACAAATCATGCATTTCACACCAAACCACTCAACCATCGAATTAGGCAGGCATTTTGAAAAATTGGTAGAAGCCAGAGAGAAAACAGTAGACATGGAGAAATGGGAACCAGGTCACGATTTCACATCATATCACAGTAATATATATAAACCAAGTTATTTACAGAAAAACTATTAAACAGACAAACAAACAAACAAACAAACAAACAAAAAAACAGTGGAATTCCCCTTTAAAAGCCATCATTAACAGAGACACACTGCAGATATCATGAAGCTTTTATCTGCAACACTGAAGCCCACATGTGCTGCCTGTAGGCCATCTTGCTGGGCTTTTCACTGGACTCCTTAAAATGTATTATACAGAAGTTTTTAGAACCTCCAAATAATGTAAAGGCTTTCCTAGAACCATACATCCAAGCCAAGAAGACTTAAAACCACTCAAAGGAAGAATGACTTTAAACAGCTAGTAGAACTAGACCATGTTAGACGATAGCTTAGATGTTATGTGTTCAACAGAATTCTGTCTAACGGCAAATAACAATGCGTCTTTTTTCTCAGATTTCCACGTCTTCAAGGGGAATTCCACTGATTTTTCAACATGTCTGTAGAATTGAGTGGTTGAATGTAAACAGAGTGAGTCAGAGTGGTTTGGTGTGAAATGGTTCAGATTTCTTTACAGTGGTTGTAATGGGAACCAGGGGTCGCCATGACCACAACACAAATATAGCCATTTTATTTACCACCCAAAACCACCAGTGAACCTAAACGTGTCTTCGGAGTCTTATATGGAATGTTGATGATGGGAAAATAGTGATACATCTGAAAATAATAACACTTCTCTGAGGACAATTTTACTTGCATGTATCCCTCCGCCATGAACTTTCTTAAAACTATCATAAAACAGTCTCAGGCATCAGGCAGTGTATTTATAACTATTTCATGTAATGACTTTCTGTGAGGGAGCTTTCAGAGGTGGATGTCTGGTTCCTATCATCACCACTGTGAACAATTCTGACTTAAGTTTCTCTTGAACGGAGCATTTCACATCACGCCATTACGTTGTGCAGAATTTAAGAAAATCTGTGGGATTCCCCTTAAAAACTAAGCTGGGGACATATTCAAATGCAGCCTTGCACAGTTTCTCAGTGCTGCTCTAACCCGGTCCTGCATATTAAAACGACCTTCTGCTCGAACAATCCTGATTCAGCTGATCAGCTCATTTTCAAACCCTTCATGCAGCTATAATTGTGGTGTCAGAGCAGAAAATCACTGTAATGTGCAGAGCATGAGGCTTCTAGGAGCAGAACTGGGAAACAGTGGTGTAATATGAGCTTCACCCTGAGCCACCAGGGTGCAATGGACTGTCCACAAACTTCGCAGCAACTCCCAAATATGACCAAACTATCTGCTTCTACAGAAGAACATCTCATTTCATCATAGACACACAAGCTGCTTAACGTGATGTGAAAATGTGTCCAGATCCCTAATAATAAGCAATCCAAGGAAACATGAAGAAACACTGAGACGAACCAAGACTCAGAAGAGGAAAGTGCCTGAGAGCATGTGGAGGAATCAAGGCTCAAAGGGAGAAGCTCTTGAAGAGCATGAGGAAAAATCAAAACTCAAAAGAAAGAACTCCAGGAGCATGTGGAGGAACCACTGAGGGGATCCAAGACCTGAAAGGAAAAACTATGTGAGAGCATGAGGAGGAACGAAGACTCAAAAGAAAGAACTTCTACAAGAACATGTGGAAGAACCGCTGAGAGGAACCAAGACTCAGAAGTATATCCATCAATCAAAACGAGGCAGCACTAAAACAGAGAATTCTAGCCGGGCAGGTCTGTTTGTAAAGCCCTTAATGCCCAGATGAAGGTTTCAGTTACCTGTAGTAGGACAGAAGGCCATTACTGAGGACGAACCATCGGCGCTGGTAGCCCTTCAGATAGTTGGTCCATTTGAGCAGCCATCCTCTGTGCGTGTCCGGGCTGGCGCTGTGTCCAGCTGAGGAGGACGTGGGAGAGGGGAGGATTTTAACATGCCCGTTCATTTTCAGCCGGCTTGACTAACGCATGATGTCTCCACCAGCCGCTGGGAGTGAAGGAGAGAGGAGGGACTGAACGCTCCTCCTGGCTGTAGACGTTACGGGCACCACATGCTGCTCCACCTGCATTAACACTAAGGCTGCTGCAGCATCGCGAACTCCAACCTGCTGCCACCCTCGGCTGTCCCACCCCCTCTCTCTGTCTACTCTGTTCTGCCCTCCCCTCACCGCGAGGGGCAAATTCTGATGGGCTGAGGGGGGAACACGGCGCGATGACGTCGACAGATCACACCAACAGCGACAGCACAGATTCTGCAACGTGACGTAGAGCAGGAGCGTTTCTCCATACGGGCTGGATGTTAGCAGGCACTTTTATGAAACACGAACCAGGCCTTTATTAACAAAATAATTATAGTACTAATGATACGTCACACGGTGTTTGTTTCGTTTGGTGAGATTTAGATTTTTTAATTTATAATAATAATAACAATAATGAAAATATTGCAAGATGCTGGGGTGCAGTTCAGAACGTGGCCACAGGAGGGCGACGTCACTAAGGAGACCGTGGAGCTCTAGTCTGCTCATAAACAGGTGTTGTGCCGATTTCGGCACCCCTGCCGCGAGATGCACGCCCTCACGGGGGTCGAAAGTGGAGGTTTTACTTCACGAATATCGAGCTGAAGAACTTGCAAAATATCACTTTCATTTTGATCAACAACACAATAAATCGCTGTTTTACAGAACAGAAACACCCCACTGTTCTTCTAAAGGACAGTGTCTCGTAAATAGTACTATAAAAGTATAGAGTAGCCCACATTCACCACTGCTTACCTATTCTACGACATAGCAGTCTGCACTGATCTTGTATGCAGCAAAACCTGAACGTTGCTATTTGTCAACAAAATATACACATGAATTTCACCCGCTTATCGTGTCTCGTTTCAATAATACATATTTTGGACCAATATTATACACCTGTATAAGTAGTATAAGGATGTAATTAAAATGTAATCGAATTTAAGAGGGGGTGCAGTTTCTGGCAGGCGGACTGCCTTAAACGGCACCCAAGTTCTTTTGACACAACTATAATGTTTTTAATCACACATAATTGTGACCAACATATGAAACCTATACGTATATAAGTATCATAGATGCAACAACCCCCCACCAGCCAGATCTAACAGAGGGTTCTTATATAGCAGGTGGACTCACTTGAAAAGCATCCTCTTGTAACCTTTTTATGAATAGAACTATGAAATATTTTAGCAATATACACTTTGGGCCTGCATGTGTTTCTGCAATACATTTTTCAGAGATGCATCACCAAATACCCAAAAAGCGGGCATTTTTCTGGCTGGTGTTCTGCTATACAAAGCATTTCCCTGTCATTTTCTTTCTTTTGAGTCTACAATGACATTAAATGATTTTAGCTGTAAGCATTTGCAAACGTTATGTATGTATGATGTATGCAAGTTACATGGCAGCAATAAGGGGCTGCATCTCCTGAGAGTTTTTCACAAGGCACTGCCTTCAGAGGGTATAAGGTCTAAAGAACCTGATCCAGGCTAGAGAGAAACGAGACATGATAAATAACCATCTGAACCATTTATAATTTTTCATATTAAAACTAACCCCCCCGCTATTACCCTTTGGCCTCCTTTAAGGCCTGACTATGTCTGTTCTATGTACCACATTATTTGTAAGTCGCTTTGGATAAAAGCGTCTGCTAAATGTAATGTAATGTAATGTAATGTAATATAATGTAATGTAACCCTGTAGCGCATATGAGTACTGACAAAACAGATAAAACACAGTTCACTGTGTAATAAAACTAGCAAAATGACGTAATTAAAGGCACTGATTAGAGGCATATGACTACACAGCATTATCACAAATTAGAGCAAGTTTTCCTCGTCATACCAAACTTAGTTGTTGGATATGAATAGGTTCAACTTTTCTACTTGAAGCGAGTTTTAAACATGTAAGGGGCTTTTCTTCCCCGCACATCATTAAAATACACGATGAACTTAAGGCTTTCTGACCCAAGCAGAAAAAAACAAGATCATATAATATTCGATATATCAGTTTGGTCTCAAAGGTTGCCAGTTCATGCGTTGCAATTACGCATGAAATCATATTCAAATGGTTTATTTCCAGAGTTTGCAGTTTTGAGGGTGCAGCAGGCGAACTTATTACAGCTTCTACAGGGCCCTATTAC
Source organism: Pygocentrus nattereri (assembly GCF_015220715.1). NCBI lineage: Eukaryota > Metazoa > Chordata > Actinopteri > Characiformes > Serrasalmidae > Pygocentrus > Pygocentrus nattereri. Next base: position 19,609,838 of record NC_051228.1, on the reverse strand, counting down.
AGACACACCCTAACTCTGAAATCTGATCTGTTTAGTCTCCATGAGGGCCTCAGCATGGACTGAGCTAAAGACATTAGCTATTTAAGCAGCAGACCGCGAGAGAGCGCGTGTTATGGTGAAATAACATCACGGCTGTAATTTGGTTCCAGATGATCACAGCCGCGTTGTTATTCGCAATAACACACGACCTCGAGTGTTCGAGTGCTTTTATACAACAGTTAAATAAATAAAGTAAGAAATGAATAAATCGGCCGTTTAATGTTTTAATGTTCAGTTCCTTCCGCCAAATTATAGCTCCTTAACAAGCAGCTCGTCGCTATGTCAGAGTAACAGCTCCGCCCCCTCGCCGCACAGCCGGCAGTTCGTTCTCCAGCTCCGCACAGACCAGCTGACAGTCCGGGAGTCTAATGACAGTCTAACCGACAGAGTCGGACCAAATCAGCTGATTTTTGTTTGTGTGTGAAGAAGTAAAAATGTTCAAATGGCTTGAGCGTCTCCTACTGCAGGCAAAGTCGCTGCTTAGCAACAGCGTCTCAGCGGAGTGATACAGCGTTAGGGAGAAAAACATGACGTTATGGCGAAATAATAGCAGGGCTAGAACAGAGCCAGCAGCCCCACGTAGACGGACGTGGCCCTGGTTGAGAAGCGTTCAATCCCAATCAGCTTGCGTGGCCAGAACTAATTTATCATTAATCTAGATAAGAAAACAGTATCACAGAAACATCCTAACTAGACTAAATTTCCTTAACACTGTCCTTTTAGGACAAAGCCCAACTTAACTTTCAGCTGCTAGGTAACAGGCATGAGCGTTGATTTCCGACTTCGATCTAAAAGGTTAAGATTTCCTAACCCGAGATGGCCTGCTGTAGGATCAGATTCCAAAACCAAGATTTGCTTTTGCATTACAAATTTAAATAAATAAATAAATAAAAAACACAGATCTTAAGACAAAAAATGAAGTCTATGGCACATCAATGTCAAAACTAGGGGGTGCAAAAACACAAGATGAAAAATATAAACTTGCAAGTTTTAAGTTTGCGTGTGTAAATATCCCCCGCGAGCGTAAACGTGAAACTCGTGAACACAGAAGTCCTGCGTGCGCATTCATCACCACACCGTGTTCAAACCGCCTTTCCCCCCATTCTCGAATGTTTCTCTCTTCGATTCGATAGTTGTCCTCACGCACCACGTGAATTACCCTCGACTGCTTTCTGTGCTCGAGTATTGGATTGGGGTGGTTTTGACAATCTTATTTTTGCACCCCGTAGCTTTGACATTGATGTGGCGCCATAGTCTGTGATGCAGCCCCTGATCTCTGCTCAGGCTGGACGACAACCACATCAACCCACCCACCCATTTCCATCACATTCTAGCCGAAGACAGTCATACTAGGATCCCTACAGAAGATAACGCAGTATTCAAACTTGGACAATTCAGAGCACGACTTCTTTAATTCATCATTTTCAGGAATGGGGGCAGGTAAAGCAAAACGGGAGTCAGCTTAAAAAAAATGAATAGCTTGTTCCACAATAAACATCTTCCACAAATCCAGTCTGTACATTTAACAGCATGCATGGCATCCGGATTCACCAACAGCTCCTGACTATAATGAAGAGCACACAAGGACTAAAAAAAAACAAAAACAAAAAAAGAAAAAGAAAAGAAAAAAACAAACAAAAAAAAAAACAAAACAAAAATAAAACCATACAAATAAAATAAGGTTACTAAGGACTACCTGCAGAGCAGTCACAATTTCCATTCTAACCATTATAAATATGGAATTACAAGTTTTAAAATCTTTTGAATGAAAACTGAAGTGGGGAATTTGAGGTCTCAGTATGGTCTCTCCCTCCTCTCCTGGCGATGGTCTCCCCTGAGAAAAAATACAGAACAGAATTAATGAGCTGAATGTGTTATGCCCTACAGACCAATGCAAACACCCTGCATGAGCACACTAAACCTGGTGATGAACTTATGAGATGATTCGTATGCTTGAGCAAGAAATTCAACAAACAAACAAGCTGATAATTTGGGATGCATACTAAATCAGAATCATATTGGTGTCAGCACATAACTGTTTAAAAAAAAAACAGATGAATTTAACTGAAATACTGTTTTACTCTGAAAGAGCAGAATGTTAAGGCAAGAGTGACTGTAAAGATAATCCAGGTAGATGTAGCTCCTCCCACCACCCCACCTATCAAAGAACATTCAGCTACCCAAGAAATCCTTCTTTGAGCGTTTCACTTCAACTGCTTAACTATTAGAAGAACGCCTTGATTGAACAATATTCATTTTAAAGTGTGACTGGTCAGGATGTTCTGAGCACACAGTAAAACTGAGCAAGAAATAAAGAAAGTAAGTAAATACATAAATAACGCTGGTTAGAGGACTGTAATGCTGATTTTGCAGCCAGGGCCAATATCACCATGAAAATCAGTTAAGCATGTGAGCATTTTCGGTTGACCTGCCCTTTTCACATACACAGACAGACCATGTATTTATACTCACTTCATGTCCATTTTGCCAGGTGGCCCCATTCCTCTCCCCCTCCGTCCCATGTCATCCATGGGTGGCCCACCCCGTCCCCTTCCACCGAAACCGCCTCGGTCCATGCCCCGTCCACCTCTGAAGCCGCCACGGTCTCCTCCTCGACCACCACGGAAACCTCCAGGTCCGCCAGGGCCTCCTGGTCCTCCACGGTCCATTCCACGGCCACCACGCATGCCACCAGGACCACCCCGGCCACGCTCGCCACCTTAACACAAGATGTATGGTCAACACCTATTCACTCTTACTGGCTTAAATTTCCCAGGAGTCCAACGACAAGCACGCAATCATAAATTGCAGAATAACTTCTGGTGGATAGCTAGAGAGCAAAAGATCATTTGGATCCCAAAATCTAAATTTGGTATAAATGCAATTCTTTGGCCTAAAGGACGGAAGCAAATTTCCAACCGGTTACCTGGAGGGAAGGGTGGTGGTCCGAAGCCCTCTGGTTTGGGTGCTTTACACTGGTTGCATTCCATCCGCCAGGCAAAGTTCTGGTTTCCACATCCCCTATCAAGGAAGACAGCAAAAGAAAATCAGCAAAAAACATTCATGGCATTTTATAACGCAGTGTTCACCAACATACAATAGCATGTGACAGCAGAGATGGAAGTCTAGGCACCTCAACATTTGATTTCAGAATGCCACAATAAGACAGTTTCATTTGCATCTTGATTTTTAATGTCTATAGCCTACATTAGCCTGAAAAGTAGTCTATATCTGTGTTTTACCATCTAAAACAAGACTACATTTTTTGATTTTTGTTCTTTAGGTCTCACTGATTAAAGTAGTTTAATCTGGCTGTCTGCTGTACTGTTTCAATTAAAACAAAAACTGTGCACAGATTAGCTGTACAGCACTGCTGTGCGTGTATTAAGATCCTTACGCATTGGGACACTGCCAGTCGCCAGCCCGCTGCTGCATGTTTCCCCCAGTGGGTCCACCGCGTCCCATTCCCCTCGGCCCCCCGCGTGGTACGAATCCTCCACGCTCTCCTCCTCGGCCCATTCCACCACGACCCATCATCCCTGTAGGCAAGAAATGGCTTCAAAAGTAAGTGCCTCTCATGTAGTCTGCTGTTCATAAATCTGTGATTCTAGGGACCCACTACCTTGCACAAGACTGGAAGAAGCATTACCATTGCAAATCTGCTGTAGACATTTTCTTTAAGTCAGCATGGCTGCCAAAAAAAAAAAACAAACAAAAAAAACCTGCCCACCTTTTGTAACTGACAGTTACAAAATCCATCACTAACACAAAATCCATTCTCGCATTCACCAGATTTCATTATTTAACTCTAAACGTAAAGCAACAACCTCAAGTACGGTTTCCATAACAGTTCTAGGGCACTACTTACCTCCTCGTCCCATCATGCCACCACGGTCTCCCCTCATAGGCATCCCCCCACGCATCATCCCCATCATAGGCTTCCGGCGAGCCATTGATACCTTCAGCTTCTTCCCCTGGAAGTCTTTACCTGTTCATAACCAGAGAAACAGAGCACTCAGAATTTCCAAACAAACCACTGCAAATATGTACTTGCATTTTAAAATAATTTTGGATTAAAAACTGCCAATATTTAAAGAGAATCTCCAAAGATCGAGCTGTTTTTGATTTAGTCGCATCATGTCTCAAAGTGAACGGCCTGTAGAAGGTCTTCTCCGACTCAGTCCAGGTATGGTTGTATTAAAACACACACCATCAAACCATTCCACTGCAGCCTTGGCCGATGGTGGCTCTTCATAAGATAGGGTGGCATCACCCTTCGGCTTGCCCGTCTCCTTGTCAGTGTAGATGTTTATAGCAGGAAGGCCTGTACGCTTGTTTATCTGCAAGACAGTATAGTATTTAAGCTGTTTAAAGAAATCTCTTTATAATTGCAAATATAAAAGCCACTCAAATAATTTCCCTTTTTCCAAATGGATTCTAATATAAAAGCAACTCTATAGACACCTCTGCAGAAAGTGCGCTGGTGACATTAGGTTATACTGAAATGGTACTTTTAACTCAAGAAAACAAAGAAAAAAAATTGCAAAGGTTCTCAAGCCTAACACTTACAAGTTCATAAGAATGTTCTTAAACACAATTCTCCTAAGACGAGTGTGAGGCATATCATATTTACGAAAACATTTAAGAACATTTAACAAGAATACCACTTCTCAGAACTATTCTTAAGAAAACAGTTAAGAAAATAGATAATTGAGTATTTGAACAATGACATTTTTTCTCAACTGCATTCTAAAGAAAAAACACATTTAAGAATATTTTCTGTCTTAAGACACTTGAGAATCTCGCCCCTGGTTGCACTGGAAATCAAACTTTGTACAACATTCACTTTCCCCAGATTGCAAATTAAAAGTCGACCTGTCACGACAGGTTTAGTGTCTGAAATTGTGTTCTTTACTTTTGCACTGTAGATTCAAAAAGTAGCTAAATGTTGCCAACAAAAGCCCTCACCCTGATGATGCCGCTACGTTTGAAAAAGTCAGCCACTTCATCCAGCGTGGCATTTTCAGTCAGGCCGGTGATGTAAATGGTGCTATTCTCAGAGTCATCCTGCTCTTCTGGGCCTCCTAAAGCACACATACACATTAGCCATCAAGAAAATGCAGACAGATACAAAATTAACAATGAACAACCAAAAACATATGCTCACCCATCTCTGAGTCTGGTCCCGACAATAACAGAGGATGACAAGGGAAGGAAGAGAAAGAAAAAGAGAAGTTAGTCTGGATGCTTCACTTCCTGAGCACCTGACAAGACCGTGCTACCAACTCCAGGTAATAGACCTCCCAGGTAACCATTTCTCTGGCACACTTGCTTCTCTGAACAAAGACACAGAAAGCAAAAATATCCCACAAAATGTACACAACAATTTGGTGTAAAAATCACAGGGAAAGGTTTTTTTTAAATATATATATTTCAAAATACCTGTACACATGAACCTAAACTCTTTAGTTCTTTCTTAAATTTGCTTTTTGCAAGTGTGCCACAAATAAACAAAAAATGTTCAAAACCACTGAAAACCAGGGACCCAAATTGGACTCCATACCTTAATTTCATATTGAAATAAAAGGCAATTAACACTGGCACTGTGGCATTATCTTTAAACACTGACTGAAGGAGTCCACCTTTTTCTTTTAACCCAGATTGCTTTTAACTGAATCAGCCCTTTCGTAAACCAAAATATAATAATTCAGTGAAAACCCTTAAAATACCGGCAGACTGTGTCTTGATATGGCTTTTTTTTCCCCAAAGCGAAAAACAAACATTTCCCTCAATAATATCAATATCCATGAAAGGTGGAAGCACGAAGATTTAAAAAAAAAAAAGTCAGTTTAAAAATCTAGTGTATGGTCTTGTAATTCTCATTAAAACTTACCACCAGGCTTAATGAAGCCACCTCTGTCTCCAGCGATGCTGGGGGAATAAGCGGAGATATGAAGGCGATTTTCCCTTTAAAACAGCCACTTCAGTACCACAAAAGGAGGGGTTATGGGGGAGACTGTACAGTTCTGGCTCTAAATACCCCCAAACAAGGCCCTTAACCCCACCTCTAGTTACAATTTCTCAGACTAACACTCATTTGTGGGGTTATTCTAATGACAAAAGCTTTTGCCTGTGGCTTAAAAAAAAGAACTTTATACATATTTGTGGCTGAACAGTGAGGTTCTAAAATTGAAATGTTAAAAAAAGGGGGGGGGATTCTTTATTACCACAGGGGTGGAAAACCCCAATACTGTTTGTTTATATATATATATATATGTATATATACACAGAAAAAAAGAGAGGATAATTGTTTCAGACGCAGCCCAGCTATTGTACAACTAATAAAAGGCTGCATATTTGAAAACCTACGTTTTAACTGCATGAAGAAATGTTGAGAATATAATAAACAGTACATCTACAAGATCCCTCAGAATGTAAAGCAAGTCCATTGCAAAAATATAAAAGTAACGCCACATCTTTCTAGCTGCATCTGAAACAATTTGCTTACAGAAAGCTGATACATGCACTTTGTCAAACGAAAAAACAAAATACACCATCTGTTTACAAACAGGTTTAAGAAATAATTACACAAAGTAAAAATACTATTAAAACATGTTCAAAAATTACCATTTATTACCAAAATTACCATTACAAGTTTTTTTGGTTAAAATAAACAACACTTTTTTTGTGACCCCCCCAAGGGGTTAGAGACACTTGAACCATCTCTCCGCTTTAAATGATGCCATCAACTCTTTATGTCCCCATTTGAAAAGGCTGCCGGGCCAGACTGAACTGAGTAGCGGTACTGTAAATGTATTGCTGTGTTAACATGGCTCTCACTTTGTTACCTGCAGCGTATAAATGCGACAAAGCATGTTAAAGAAAAATTGCTCATATTCACTTCACAAGAGACAAATGCAATAATCAATCAGTTAAAAAGATATGAAATATATATTATTAATATGAACATATTATTACTCCTATAACTCATGAGGGGAAAGAGAAAATGGATGCAGTGTATTTTGTATTATTTCAGAGGAAAACTCACAGTGACCAAAGCATCACCTTCTAATGAAGCAGGAGAATCTTTCCTACCCAAGAGGTAACATTCTGCATTTCTAATTTAGGTGCGGATCACAATTATGCTGGCATAAAATTAATTTTGAAATAAAACTCAGTGAAGGGTTACATTGTAAAATACACCAATTTCATACACTTTTTTGTATTTACTAGTTTAATTGCTAGAAATATCAATTCTACATTGTGATTCATAAAACCTTTATAAGAAAAATATTTTTTTTCTTCTCAAAGTCCCCTATGTCAGCTGTTATTCTTCTTAAACCTCTTATCCAAAATTTCCACGAATTTCATGGATATACACCAGTTTGGAACAAAACTTCAACTGTATCCCATAATAGCATTTAAAAAACACTGCATTCACCTTCAAATACCACCTTTGCATCTCAAACAATGTATTGAGTAAAACCTCAGGGGAAAAAAAAATTCGTAACCTTCTGAAAATAAACGTCAAAACCTTAAAATTGACCAAAATACTGTCAGTTTTGCTCCAACAAACCTTTAGAATACCTTTAATCTGGAGGGGAATTTTGAAAAAGATGAACAGAATGAATGCTTCTCATTTCTGAAAGATCACTTCTGAAGATCATTTCAGTTATCGGTAACTGACGGGCCGTAATGCCTTTATGCAAAATCTAATAACAGGATTGTAGAAAAGCCCCATGATCTCAATCAATTAAACTTTCAAATCAGCCCATGTGCTTTAAGAGCAAAAAAGCCATGTTTCTACATTTTCCCCTCCTGATAAATTACTCAAATACTGCAACCTTGGATTAAACATAAGTTGAGAATACAAATAAACCACATAAAGCTTTGATATTAATATTTTGGTGACTTTAGTCACACTTGATTTTTGTGATACCCAATAGAGTCTTTATGAAAGAACACTGTAAAAGATTTTCTTGGTCTTCCCCATAACAACCTCTTACCTTCGGCCATGTCGCTGAGGGCTGAGAGCTCTGTGTGTGTGTGTGTGTGTGTGTGTGTGTATGTATGTGTGTATGTATGTATGTATGTATATGTGTGTGTATATATATATATATATATATATATATATATATATATATATATATATATATATATATATATATATATATATATATATATATCTCTTTTGCTAGGATACTTTTCACTCTACCTATTCTCAGGTTCTGTTACACTGGGGCAAACCTGCATTCTGGAGAGACTAAAACTACACTTTAGCTACATTAAGATAAGATAAGATAAGATAAGATAAGATAAGACTGTCATTCACATCACATGTTGTACATGAGGTGGAACGAAAGAGTGTACTCAAGGTCCCAGTTAATTCCCAAAAATAACAATAAACAAATAGAAGGTGCAAATAACACCAGCATGAAACACAGCAGCATAAGTACGAGGTAGAAAGTGTACATCTTAATACTGGTAATGTATATTAAGCCATACTGGTAATATAATTAAGCCACAGTAACAGAATAAAACTTATTAGGGTTGGTTTATTGTGGCTCTCAGCCCCTGTATGGCCGTTTGCAGCCCTGCAAGAAAGAAAAAGAGAGTGGTGCACAGAACTGTTCTGAGAACACACACACTCACACTTACCCCATGCCTCCACGGCTCATGCCCCCACGCATTCCACCTCCTCGCATCATGCCCCGGTCAAAACCCCCACGACCACGACCGCGGTTCTCCCCCCCTCCCATGCCACGGCCCTCACCGGGACCCCCATAGCCACTGGACTCCGGGCCTGAGTAGCCACTGCCCACGCCGTTTGGATGGTCCTGCCTGTAATTACCTGCAAGAAAACACAAAATTCCAGCACTCTTAGCCTTAGGAACAATTTGTATTCAGTACAGTAGCACCATACTTGACTCTTTACTTAAAAAAAAAACAAACAAAAACAAACCAAAAAAAAAAAACCTAACTTGTATACAACAGGTGTGGGGAGCTGGGAGTGTAGTCCTGGGAGAATAATTTCTGCACTATTTCATTTTTTTCTTGCTCAAATACTCCTGATCAACATCAGATAATTACCAGGATGAGTTGGTGTGCTAGAGCAGGGAAAGCATCAATCTGTGTAGAACTTCAGCCCTCAGTTCCCCACCCCAGTACAGAATCATTACATGAAATGTCCATCCATCCATCCATCCATTAAATGTAAGATTAAAAAATATAATAATAAATAATAAGACAACAATTATTAAAAGTTCTTTACACTCACTAACTGAATGACTTAAGGGAATTAACTGGCTTTTCTATGGTCTTGCACCTATGGAGTAATCACATTTCATTACTAATTCTCAGTTGGGCAATGGCACATACCTGGAGGTATCTGCTACTTACATAATATGAAATGTGCACTTAAGTGGAGAGCAACACATATAGCCACTTACATATATAGCCATGCGTATCAAATGTGTCTGCATGATGGGATGACAAGATTTGTGACTGGTGAAAGGGTTACATGCACGTTTTCTACATCAGTCTCTTGTGGCGTTTGCTGTCAAACAAAATTCCCCTGCGAGTCCTTCATCATTAAGTTTTCCTGTCTGTTCTATAATATTTGCACTACACTAAGAAAAAGTCCAATGCATGCTTTTGCATCATACAATCACAATGGTACATAAAGTGTTTTCTGGTGGACTCAGGCTGAATAGTCTAGCCCTATCTAGTGTAAGCAGCAAAGACTTACCATACTGACTGGGTGGTTTGTAGTCATTCTGGCCATATCCACCCCCACTGCTGCCCTGCTGGCCATACTGGCTAGCAGGAGGCTGACCATAAGACCCAGAGGGAGGAGCATAGCTAGAGGGTGGAGCCTGTTGCTGCTGAGGTGGAGCCTGTTGCTGATATCCACCCTGCTGGCCATATGAGCTCTGCTGACCGTAGCCCTGCTGGCCCTGGTATCCGCCCTGCTGCTGCTGGGAGTATGACCCCTGCTGGGGAGGCTGGGAATAGGAGCTCTGCTCATAGCTTGAAGGCTGCTGGCTACTAGAGCTGTAACTGAGAAAAACAAACAATGGCAAAACAAAACAAAAGATGAATACCAAATGCCTCAAAGTTAATAGTGCATACAGTTTACATTATTGATCACAAAATGCCAGAGGTGGGTAGTGACTACTTGTAAGCCCTGGAGAGCCACAGTTATTGGTGCTTTTATCAGATAAACCAGACATATAGAAGCTATATTTGGCATTAAATGATATATATAAACTGTGTGCTGGGTAGTGGTACAGATTTGTATCATAACTTTATCAGAGTTTGGCACTCTTGTTTATTGCCCTTGAAGTACTTATTTTGAAAGGACTGCAGCAGGATACTAATCAAATATAAAAGCACAGCACCTCAATCAGTAAATGAGCATCCTGATATTAGTTCTTGGCGTCTTCCAGGAAGACGCCTGCTGCCTATAGGTCTTTTCAGAATAACACTGAGGACTCTAGGAAAAGCTACCTGGGAGGTGCTGAAGAGGCAGGCTGTTGTCCGTACCCAGGATAAGAAGATTGGGCTCCATAGCCAGCCTGGCTGCCATACGAGGCCTGGTTGCTGCTGGAGGAGGAAGAAGAAGAAGCGGCAGCGGCGGCAGCAGCAGCAGCAGCAGCAGCAGCAGCAGAGGAGGCATCGTAGCCACTGGCTCCATAACCCTGCACAGGCTGGCTGTAGCCCTGTGAGCCAGCTGGGGCAGCATTGTAGCCACCTGCAGATAAAAAAAAAGACAAAAATTAATAGCTACAGTAACAAAGCTTTGCAACAAAAAGCCAAGACCATATTAAAAGTGCCAAGTATTTTAATGTTCGCAAACGTACCAGTCAATCTATGTAAATCAAGCTGTGATGTCACGAAAACCAGCACATTTCCAGATATGTGCCTGTTCAGCCTACTGCAGTTTAGCCCTGCCCATTCAAGCTGGTCATCAAAAGTGTTTCAGCCTTGACTACTTTTTGAATGAGGCACAGTAGAAAGCAGCCAATCAGTACAGTGCAATTTACATACACCGGTTTTAAAGGGAATATATCATGGAAATCCAACCACAGTAAGTCAACACTGCTAATACTGCTATTAAATTTACCATTTCACTCCCCAGTCCATAGTACATATATTGACACTAAACTGCAAAAACAGCCTTTTCTGTTTCGTTTGTGATGCCATGCACTCAACCTTTCAGAAATAACAGTTAAGCCCTGCCCATTTACACTGAGGTTCTAAGGAGTGTTTCAGCTATGGACATTTTTTGGAATATGGTACAACACAAGGCAGGCTCTGTTGTGTTTATATATTTCAGTGTTGAAGGAACAGTAACAAAAACAGTATTCAATTATGAAGGATAAAGAAGCTACAAAATGCTCATGTAAGTTTTTATTATAAATGCTTTTGTTAAATAAATCCACACATAAGTGGACCTCAATGGAAAAACAATACAATTCCAAACAAATATAGAAAAAGGGCCTTTTTAACAAATTCTCATGGATGATTCACCTCTGGCATTTCAATTTAGACCAAGAGCAGGCGTAGTCCAGGAAATCGCCCTTACAAGTTGGTCAAACAGGAATGACTTACTACTGGCTGGTGGTTGCTGTCCATATGAAGATCCATAAGCCTGTTGGCTGTAACCCGCAGATGAGCTGCCAGTCTGAGAGTAGGTTGAATCAGCTGGCTGGGTGTATGAACCGTAGCTCTGCTGCTGACCATATGACTGCTACAGAGAAAGAAACAGTAATGTCTTAAAGCTTGTTCACATGCTTGAGACTCAACCTGAGGCTCAATAAACATGATTTTGATCAGACACATTAAAGAAGGCAACGCATTAATTAATGCCAAGCGTTTCGCACCTGGGCACCCTGTCCATAAGCCTGAGAGGGCTGGGCAGCATAAGAGCTATACCTGAAAGTACAAAAACACATTTAATTAAAATAAAACAACTGTCCAATAGAGAGAGATGTGCATGCCACTCCAGACAAACTATTTTTTGGGGAGTGTGTAAATACCCAAACAAATAAACTACTCATTCTTACCCTTGCTGGCCTCCGGCCTGCCCATAACTGCTATAATCTGTATCAACAAAAGCAAACATACAGTTTACATAGAGCTAGGTTGCTTTCTCTTTCTATTATCCCCCTCTACTTATGGATGTTTTTATTGCTTTGTGGCATATTCATGTTTTAAAAATAGGAATCAACTTTGTCAAGCATCTATTCGTTAACTTGTAATTAAGTCAAGACAGAAAAATAGTTTTTGAAATTACAGCCCTGAACAGCGATGATAACTCAGATCTCAAGTACTATACGCAAGAAACCTTAAATCCCAACCGGGGGGGGGGGGGGGGGGGGGGTAAACCAAAGTCAAACTCTCAAGTGCTTTGACTGGTTCTTGATAACTATTATTAACTGTACATCCCAAAACAATTACTGTGAACACCAGAGAGGTCATTACACTCCTGAGAAATTCATAATTGCTCAGTGCCAACAGACACTTGGCTGGCGTTTCCCTTTTAGAATTCCCTTTAGCCAAACAAGCAGAGCTATTTTTGAGCTGGATAAGTTTAAGACAGGGGTAAGTGATACTCTTGTACTGCTACAAACCTGACATCGTAACAACAAAAGACCCATTTCTGGAGCTAAATAGAACCATTTGTAAAAAGGTTCTACACAGAACCTTATACAGCATCGGTCTAAAAACATATCACCATTTAAGCATACAAATGGTTCTATATAGTACTCGTGGTTATATATACACACATTTTCTTGAGTACAGAACCACTGAAGATCCAGCTTTTTTTTTTAAAGAGTGCAAGTGTCTGTTTCTTATAGAGAAGTAGTCACTATAGTGGAGAAACGTGAAAAAATGTGAATGCACGATTATACTGCTTTCTTCTTGAAGGTTTTTTTATTGCACCTTGAAGAATCATCTTTTAAGAACGTGGGATTTAACTTAATGCAGTATAGAGAGGTGATTAGGCTCCAGTGGCTGAACCCCACCTCTGACCACAAAGAAACAAAAGCTGGCCTATAAAAACAGAGGAGTATGTTTGCTTGGCACGCCACAATATATTAAGAACGAACGAGGAGCAGAAACGGGAAAAAATACAAACATTTATACAAAATTCATAATTTAACTATACCGTGTCCGCTCGAGCCACGTGAATGGTTTGAAAATGGCTAAACGCAAAACTATCTAGGATAACCAGTTAGCTGGTGAGCTAGCTTAGCTAACACGGAGGTGTCTACTGCGCTGCTGCATTTTCTAAACAAGTACATACGTTGAATCAGTCTAAAAAACAGAAAAAAAACAAAATCGCTGTGTGTTCATCTTGATATCAGATCAATAGCGTTAAAATGGCGAAAATGTGTCGCCCACTGCCATCACCACGCTAGCGAGTCATGCTAACTAACACCACTGACTGACCTTAGCTTTAAGCTAACCGACTAAACAAATCACGGCACAAGATTTCAGCATCTGCTCACCTTCACAACTGCGTGGATTAACTCTAGCTAGTATTTATATGTGCACTCATTCTCATTTCTGAAAACGAGGACGAAGTCGGCTTCTTGTTCGTATTTTCCCGTTCCACCTTAAACTGTGTAGCAGCTCCATTCTTGAACCTAAGTCGTTACAGTAACTGCTGAACCATTTAAGGTGGAGCGGATAAATTCCAACGAAACACTCAGCTGACTTCATCCTCGTCTAACCAGCTAACCCAAATTATAACCCAACAAAACAACGAAAAGGTGATAAAAGACATGTAAACACACAACCAAAACGACACTCGACGCACAAACGCGTTTTTCCCTGCGAATCTTAACCTTTAACGTTACCTGCTGCGGACGCCATTTCGCGCTCTCTCTGCCCAGTGTCCAGAGCCGAAACTGCGCATGCGCGAAACGGATTTCAGGCGCTACCATTCGGTTCTAAGTCACAGAAAACTGGATTGAAGGCACAGCGTTGTGTGTTTCACTACCCCGAGTGAAAGATTTACTTGAGCCCTTTTATTAAAAGATCCATTAAGCACCATAACAATTTTAAAAATATACATTTTCTGAAAACGGAGCCGTCCTTCGTGATGACAGGAGGATTCCGCTGTTGGGTACCGAAAACGCTGCAGACCTTCAGACATCTAAGCTCATTCATATTTTCTACGTTTATATAGAGTAATACAGTCAATACCTATTATGAAGAATATTTAATACTGTAAGATATTTAATATTAAATATGAATTATAGTTTAATCGGTATAATCTTATATTCTGCACAGATGCCAAAGCTGCAGAGGACCTATGCTACTTTTTAAAATTTAACATGTTTTGAGTTTTCATTCCCTTACAGTTTTAATATAAAAAAAATAAATTTTTTCTAAGTTCATTTTTTTCCCAAAACAAAACTCCAGAAGAACATCACTGTGTTATAACTTACACACTTTCAAAGAAAGACTTTTCTGAAATAATAAGTCATAAACAAACAAACAAAGAAATGCTCTGCTTCTCACAAATTCAACACTCAGTCAGTGAGAAAGAAAAGCAGCCATCAGGAATCTTGTTGCAAATTATGCTTTAATACTGTACTTAATGAAAATTTCAATGAAAATTCTATCTAGTATGAAAATGAAGTTGTATGACTTTTTTCTACTTGCAAAAGTTTACCTGCAACATCACAAGTTTTCTTTTCATAATGTGTGCGTGCTTTAAGATCCATGGAAGAGATAAGACTAGATGAATGTTCTCATTTCAGTGTGGCATACAAAACTGTCTCTTGAAAAATACTTATGGCACTTCTGATATGAAATCTGATATGATGGAAAAGTATGTGAATAAATAATAAAGGTTCGCAAACAGAGGTCACATTTTCAATTATAAATATAACAGCAGTGCCTTATCGACAAACGTCTTGCAAGACAGCAGATGTTAAATGGAACCAGTGTTGATAGCTTGTTGATATGGATGAGTTTGTCAGACAGTCAGTGTGGGATTTATTGATCCTGCTAAAAAAAAAAATGCAATGAAATGTCCAGTCGCAGTCCTTACTGCTGCTGAGTCGCCGTCAGGAGACAGGAGGTGTGTAAGCCACAGTAAGCCAAGGCAGATTAGCTCAGGACTCAGACTTTCCTCACTGCTCACAATAATCCGTCCTGCTCAAAGACGGAGGGAAGCAAGGAGAAGTCGAAGGGGGCAAATTTAACGCCTGTTCCACTGTAGAATTTATTCTGAAACTCCACCCTGCATGACGAGAAACATGAGACACGTGATGAGTGAAAGAAAGAGTAAACCAGCATATACAGTGCTCCAAAGTAGCCTTGGGACATCCTTAGCTAAAGCCATCATTTATTCATTGATATCCAACAGAAAGAGATAAACCACCAGCAACAACAATAACAGGTTTACACACTGAAACTCAAAACGATTCCAATAATTTCCTGAAAGCTTAAGTATACGCACTCAAACATTAGTGGGACAAACAGTTATGTCTCTTCTGTTTATGTACATTGCAAAAAATGATATACTGCCGAGTGAAATTCTCTCAAATCTAGTCGATATATCTAATATTTTTCACTAATAATAAAATTTTGCTTGATCCAAAAAAAATTATGCCATTTATGTGCCAATATAGTGAGATCATTTCACTAGATAAAAATGATTTAAAACAAGAAAAAAAGTATGAAAAACAGGAAAAAAATCTTAGAATATTCTTATAACAATCTTAAAATGAGAAATATTATATATATTGCCTAGATTTAAGATGATTTAATGCCTTAATGCTGCATTTTGTAGCAAGTCCCTTCTTTTGCATGACATTTGCTTGAAATCTTTTAGGCATGAAGTGTGTGAGTTTGCATTAGTTTGATGGTCAGAGTGTGGCAGGTTTTGAATACATCCTGTCTCCTTCCAAGACTTCAATGCATTTTTTATTCCTGATTTTGTAACTTTCAGCATATCAGCACCATCTCACAAACGTTTTCTCACAGAGAAACCACATTTTTTGTCAGATTCAGGTTTCTGACAATTATGTTTAAGTTTTCTAAAGCATCTTTTAGTCATGTGTGGTAGATGAAGATCACAGTCTGAATGTGTGCATTTGGATTAATTCCTCAATATTTGTTTTAAAGTAAAATGGGAGGTTAGGTAAAAATGTTCTAGTCTGCTACAGTATTCATTTCACGTCACTCTAAGCGCTGTAGCCATATTGTTGACCTACCCTCGGTTAACATGCTGTACACTTGTACTGGGTAAGTTAATAAAGCATCCTAAAAGAAAAAAACTACAACAGCAGTAACAACAGCAACAGAAACCAAAACACTGTAAGCTTCTACAGCATCCCAGCTGTCCGGCGTTGAGAGATGAAAGAGACTGAAGAGCTAAGCCAGCAAAGGCGAAATCGTGAACAGAGAGAATAAATACACAGCTAGACAGTGAGGTGAAGGATGAGTTCTTAGTTTTGCCCTTGAACATTTTTGCATGTTGACAAAGGTTCATGATTTGGCTAAACAGTAATACAGTCAACAGCAGAACTGTTCTTCAGTGGTCAGGACCCCCATGGATCCTCACAGAACGCATACTATTTGGGTAGTAGATCATTCTTAGCACTGCAGTAATAGAAATTGTATTGCGAAAGGCCTCAATCAGACTAGACTATTCTGATAGAGGTGTTTACATGGACGTGTTCTATTCTGATTGAGCTATTAGTCTGATTACTAACGATTATAAGGCTGCATGTAAACGTGGCTACTGATGTGGTGGTCATGTGTTAGTGTGTGTTGTGCTGGTCTGAGTGGATCAGACACAGCAGTGCTGCTGGAGTTTTTAAACACCTCAGTGTCACTGCTGGACTGAGAATAATCCACCAACCAAAAATATCCAGCCAACAGCGTCCTGTGGGCAGCGTCCTGTGACCACTGATGAAGGACTAGAGGATGACCAACACAAACTGCAGCAGCAGATGAGCTATCGTCTCTGACTTCACCACTAGAAGGTGGACTGACAAGGTAGGAGCGTCCAATAGAGTGGACAGTGTGTGGACACAGTGTTTAAAAACTCCATCAGCACTGCTGTGTCTGATCCACTCATACCAGCAAACACACACTAACACATCACCACCACATCAGTGTTACTGCAGCGCTGCAGTGGACGAAAAGAAACGTCCAAAAATGTTTTGGACAAACACTCCGGTCCCATTAACTTACCTTAAAAGTAAAAGTTTGTTTTTTCCTCCTTCTGTAAAGTTATCATTTTGGAAATATGAGGTTTTGCTCTGTCAGCAGCGATAAGTTGATGCAGTGTAATTACAGATGTCTGGATATGTTATTGCAGACAATAATGCATAATCAGGACTCAGAGAGAACTTATCAATGTAGTACGGGTCAACAGCTTCAATATAACGAAATTTTTTGTGTATATCTTGATTTGGAAGATTTGAAGTCTGAATGCTCAAACACATTACACTGACGGAATGGCCGATCTATGGCTGTCGGAATCTTCTTCTGGGTTTTGTGAATCTCATTTGCAGTCAGAACCAAAGTATTTTTGTAAATTTCTGGCTAATTCCACTTTTTTATTTGTTTAACTTGCTTATGGGTCACCGCAGGTCCAGAATTTGAATGGCAGATCCTGAATTTGTCAACAATCAAAACTAACTGTTGTATAATTAAGCAACAGAACACTCCTACTCTTGGTCCTCGGAACTATACTATGAAGGAGTGGTCCATAGTGGACTACTAATGGTACTTTGTGATATAAATCAGTGAAAATAAATATTAAAACAAGTCATGCAACAATGGTGCATCATCTATTTTTAGTCCTTGTCTCTATAAACAAAACATACCCCAAATACATAACCCAAATACTGCCCTTTTGCTTCATTTGCAACCATTTGCTTGCTTTCAGGTATCAAACAAGCTAAATCAAACCTTTTCTTTAGTTCAGTTCATTTTGGCAGGTGTGAACACTCCACCTGTACTTGGGTCTGCACCAAACAGCAGAACAGTGATCTGACAGAAATCACTGGTCTTAGTCTGCTTCCAAGTGAACTGTAGTTCAGTCTGCTGCTGGTATGGAACATATTTTTACGATGGTTCACACCAAACAAGCAAATTCAGCATCAGAGCGTGTCTTCCTCTCTAGCAGCAAATCAGCACTTACTGTCTGCATGACCTGTCTATTTCAAGGTCTGATTTTTGATAGACACTCATATCATTCCTGCAGCATGACCTGCTGCTAATAATGACACATGGGTCACGGAACGTATATCACCAACAACCTGATTGGTCAATGGACTGTTTCCTATACCAAACCAACCATAAAAAGTGAAATCTCACATATAGGGCAGTCATGAGCTGGAGGTTAGGAAACTGGCCCTGTGAACGGAAGGTTGCCAGTTCAATCCCCAGTGCCGCCAGTCCATGACTGAGCTGTCCTTGAGCAAGACACCTAACCCCCAATTGCTCCACGGGCGCTGTGGATAGGGCTGCCCACCGCTCCGGGCAAGTGTGCTCACTGCCCCTAGTGTGTGTGTATTCACTAGTGTGTATGTGGTGTTTAACTTCATGGATGGGTTAAATGCGGAGGTGGAATTTCCCTGTTTGTGGGATTAAAAAAAGTATCACTTAGTTTATCTTTATGCTATTTGCTTGTGATGCACATGCATCTTAAGCATCTTTACTTAAAGCGCTTGTACCTCTGCAAATTTCAAACCAATAAACACCCTTGTGTATAATTTGGTGGTCTTTTGCTGTTGCAGTGTGAAACCAACACAACAAACTAGATGTAAAAAAGTCTTAGTAACATTCAGTTGGAGTGTGGAGCGAATCGTTACTTAGTAACTGGTATGAAATCAAATCTGATAAAATACAAGCAGTCTTTTTTGTGAGAAAATTTCATGATGAATGGATGAACACAAATGATTCTTTCTCCTGTGAAGTTACAGGTTTGATGATATGAGGGTTTAGTCTGACAGTAACAATTTATTATAATGTTAGTAGTTTTTAAAACGTTTACTGCCCCGATAAATGGCTTTACACATTTATTTTCCAGATGGACTAAAGCTAGACATATGTGACACACCTTTTACAATCCTAACAGATTTCTAAAATAGAGAGTATAACAAACCTCTCTTTATACTTGCTTAGTGCAACGATAACACACATTACAAGTTTCGGATATCCCTCTTGCTCCTTCTCTGGCTGTTTCCTGAATCACTTATTGAGCACATTATTGATCATCTCTGACTACAGGCAAAGTCGCAAAAATCAACATCTTTCAAGATATCGGAGGGTCTCCCATCACTCCTGAGCTCAATCAAATGGCTAAAGAGTTACTCATTTCCCCTCTCACACTACCAGATTATCTGTGCCATCAATCAGTCCCGATCAAGCTCCCAACCTGGAAAATGCTTCAGACTGCGAAAATGAAGGGGCAAATTGAGGATCAAATCTAAAAATCGTGTAGTGTAGACTCAGCTTAAGACTACTGAAGTACTGTGTATTTGTGAGTGTGTGTGCTGACCAGTGCAAGCGCAGGGCATGTAGGAAGGCAGAGAGTCCCTCCATGATCAGCAGGATGGACACGGTGAGGACAGCGAAGAGACTGAAAACAGGGGCAAGAACCAGCACCCCCAACCTGGAACTAATCCGCAGAGCCACACGAAGGACCATCGCCCACAGAACCTCTGACAGCTCTGATTCCCAAAGAGAGCACACACAAGCCTTAAAACAAATATCTCATTTTCACAGCTTATGAAAACTGCACAATTTTTACAGTCAAACTTAATGCCTTTTAATTCCTTTTAAAGACCCCAACAAGGAAAAAATAATACCATTTTCAACAACATAGAGACAAGGTTTTAAATTAATCAATGTGGTAAATAAATGGAATTTGCAATCTGCACTAACATTTGCTTATATTATTATTTGACAGTTGATGTTCAAACTTTTGCATATGACTATATCCGTGTATGTGTGTATACTGACGAGCGTGAGCCAGGCTGAGGGCCCACAGGCGCAGGTATGATGCAGTGTTGGAGATGCAGCCCAGGCAATACTCTATGGTGTGAATAGCCTGATGGAGGAAAACATCTCCAAAATCAAACTGCAAGAAAAAGAGCATACAAAACAGCTATAGTTACAATTACACACTGCTTTATTTCCAGTAATCCTTTATTGCTATTAAGTCCAAAAAGTTGTTTTACTACAAGATGTATCTCAATTTTCAGTGTCTTTAAAGATTTTCACCATTTCTGTCCACGAGACACATTTGGTGTTTGTAGTTTTTGGGATCTTGGCAGGTACAACTCCAATTCCAATGAAGTTGGGACGTTGTGTACAACAAATAAAAACTGAATACAATGATTTGCAAATCCTTTTTAACCTATATTGTTGAATACTCTACAAAGACAAGATATTTAATGTTCAAATGGATAAACTTTATTGTTTTTTGCAAATATTCACTCATTTTGAATTTGATGCCTGCAACACGTTCCAAAGAAGTTGGGACAGGGGCATGTTTACCACTGTGTTACATCACCTTTCCTTTTAACAACACCCACTAAGCGTTTGGGAACTGAGGACACTAATTGTTGAAACTTTGTAGGTGTAATTCTTTCCCATTCCTGCTTGATGTACAACTTCAGTTGCTCAACAGTCTGGGGTCTCCATTGTCGTATTTTGCGCTTCATAATGCAGCACACATTTTCAATTGGAGACAGGTCTGGACTGCAGGCAGGTCAGTCTAGTACCCGCACTCTTTTACTACGAAGCCATGCTGTTGTAACATGTGCAGAATGTGGCTTGGCATTGTCTTGCTGAAATAAGCAGGACGTCCCTGAAAAAGACGTTGCTTGGATGGCAGCATATGTTGCTCCAAAACCTGTATGTACCTTTCAGCATTAATGGTGCCTTCACAGATGTGCAGGTTACCCATGCCATGGGCACTAACACACCCCCACACCATCAGAGATGCTGGCTTTTGAACTTTGTGCTGATAACAATCTGGACAGTCCTTTTCCTCTTTGGCCCGGAGGACATGACGTCCGTGATTTCCAAAAACAATTTGAAATGTGGACTCGTCAGTCCACAGGACACTTTTCCACTTTGCGTCAGTCCATCTCAGATGAGCTTGGGCCCAGAGAAGCCAGCGGCGTTTCTGGGTGTTGTTGATATCTGGCTTTTGCTTTGCATGGCAGAGTTTTAACTTGCACTTGTAGATGGAGCGACGAACTGTGTTCACTGACAGTGGTTTTCTGAAGTGTTCCTGAGGTTTTTAATGCAGTGCTGCCTGAGGGACCGAAGGTCATGGGCATTCAATGATGGTTTTCTGCCTTGCCGACTTGCAGAGATTTATGTTATGAACTGTAGATGATGAAATCCCTACATTCCTTGCAATTGCACGTTGAGAAACGTTGTTCTTAAACTGTTGGACTATTTGCTCACGCAGTTGTTCACAAAGTGGTGAACCTCGCCCCATCCTTGTTTGTGAACGACTGAGCCTTTCAGGGATGCTCCCTTTATACCCAGTCATGACACTCACCTGTTTCCAATTAACCTGTTCACCTGTGGAATGTTCCAAACAGGTGTTTTGACCATTCCTCAACGTTCCCAGTCTTTTGTTGCCCCTGTCCCAAATTCTTTGGAACATGTTGCAGGCGTCAAAACCAAAATGAGTGAATATTTGCAAACATCATTAAAGTTTATCAATTTGAACATTAAATATCTTGTCTTTGTAGTGTATTCAATTGAATATAGGTTGAAAAGGATTTGCAAATCATTGTATTCGGTTTTTATTTATGTTTTACACAACGTCCCAACTTTATTGGAATTGGGATTGTACAATTCTCTTAAATCTAGTCAGTATATTAAATATTTATCATTCTGAGATTACTGTAGGCAATAATATGATATTATAATAATATATATATATATATATATATATATATATATATATATATATATATATATATTATAATACAGTATAATATAATTATTTAACTTATTTACAGACTTTTTTACTTTTGTTTTAAGCAATTGTATCAAGTAAAATGATCTCACTATATTGGCAGATAATTTTACCTGCTTTAAGAAATATACTTTAATATATATAATATATATATATTTAATATATAAATATAATATTTTAATATTAATACATACTATAATAAATATATATAATATATAAAATTGTCTACTAATATAGTGAGATAAAATATACTTGAGGAAGCAATTTAAAATGAGTAAAAAATGTCTGACATCAAGTTAAATTGTCTTATGCTTACAACAGTCTTAGCATGAGAAATATTAGATCTATCAACTAGATTTAAAATGTCACTTGCCAAGATACATTTTTTCCATTGGAGTGCATTGGAGCTATGAGGCTAATGCAACTTACAAGTAATGGAAGCTGAAAGTAAAATGTGATGGAGCTTCACATATCCTGGAGAAGGCATGTGCTAGCCCTCACCCTCCCAAGCTTGACAGCACTGTGTGATGTGGAAGACCTAGATAGATGGTGTGAATCAGACATGACTGAACTGGGGAGAAAAAATGGCTAAAAATATTAAGCTATGTTCACATCACCAGGCTGAAGTGGCACAAATACCATTTTTTGCCCTAATATGACACAGATCCGGCAGCGGCGATGAACCTGAAGTTGGTGCCAGTACACAGTGTAAAAGCATCTGATTTTCAAAGCAAATTGTCTTAGTGACGCAGGCTTGCTGTGCTTATTAGTTTGTTTGCTGCTCATGACGAATGTTGTTCATTCATGTGATTTTATAGACAAACCTCAAGTGAGAAAGATGTGAATACAGCAAAAAATGAGAATTGAATAATGAGACTTGAAATGTACACATGGCCTTAGATTACTTCCTTATTACTTTGCACTATGATGGAGATGGCACCTTTAATGTGGAATCTAATCTTGCTAAAAAAAACTAGCTTCCATTATTTGTTAGCTACATCAGACTTGTAACTCCAGAAATAAAATTCAGACACCAAACATGTCCTGGCTGATCCACTACATTTAGGGTAAGAGGGAAAAATAATCACAATGTTTGCTTCTTTTTAAGAGACGTGTTTACATCAGTTTGGAGTCATTTTTAATGTTAGGGGGTGCGAGTCTGACCTCTTTGGGGCTGCTTTCCCGTCCAGGATGATCATCCAGGCCTTCCTCTTCATCATGGACAATAGATGGAGACAGATCGTCTTCACTCAGACGCCGAACTCGCTCATAGCCCTGCGTCCAGAAACATAAACAACAAGCCTCTGTAATGCTAAGACTGCTGAAAGGAAAGCTAGTAAGGGGACAGTTAGGATTATGCAAATGAGATAACATTAACTGGTCACCATTAGCTGTTTTAGAATGTAGATAATATCAAGTGAGTGCGAGGAACCTACTATATAAACAGAGGGTAATATTATTATTAAGGATTATCTCGTTGTCTTTATAATCTAAATAAATTTGAGTTGTAAGACGTTCATATTTTTGGTACTAAGGACAAATATGCACATACTCTAGTTTATTCACTAAATTCTACAGGCTGGTTTCCCCGAAAGGGATTTAAATTAGGCCTGGACCACACAGGATTTTAAATGGAGATTTTGAAATACACTCCATGAATCTCTGTCTGGGAAAATGGCCCTATGTGTAGCATCCCATAATACTCAACACGCACGTACACACACCCTGTGGACTCCCAGGCGCTTGCTGCCATGATGGAGCCAGTAGAGGTAAAGCGGTTTCCCAAGCAACAGCACAGGGACACACAGCAGAGCGACGGCCACCAGGAACACCTGCAGACCCATCTGTTACACACAAACAAGCAGTCAAACAAGCAGTACAAGACCACCCTTTATTCATTTAACTTCAAATAAAAACAGCCGTCACTAAAAGCCAGAGAGAAAATGGGACTCCTAACAACCACTTGAAAGTCCTGGTAGACCAACAAAACTGTCCCCATCAGATAAACAGCACTTAAAGCTTTCATCTTTGAGAGAGAGGAGGAAATTAAGCTGCTTCAGAAAACATCCACAAGTGTTTCTGTCCATCCTGTCACTGTGAGTAGACAGCTCAGCTCTGTGGGTCTGAAAGGATGTGTAGCTGTCAAGAAGCCTCACTGAGAAAATGAGACAAATCAAACAAAGAAGCTGAAAAATGTACTGACCACAGAGTCCAGACCTCAACATCACTGAATTTGTTTGGGAGTATGAGAGCAAGTGCAAAACCAACTTCTAAGCCTGAACCTGTGGTGTAGACAAATAATCCAGCAGTTTTCTTTGAAATACTGAAAGCTATCAAAGATGTGTCAAAGATGTGATTGGGGCTCACTTGTTAAAGGGCTCATTTGCATATAACTGCCTTTGGTAATATCAGTATCACAAACACCAGTACCGTTATAATGATTAACAATGATATATTGCGCAGCGTTACCACAAACACATATGTACAGGTTCACCTGTCCAGGATAAAGAGGCGTCATGGCATTGCCCTGCATGAGGAACATGTTGATGAAGTGGATGAGAATACTGGGAGCTGTTCTCGACTCCCGCGCTGAGAAAGCCAGCCATTTATAGAAGATCATGAACACCAGGTAGCCGAAGAGACAGAGCAGGAAGAGCAGCTCTGGCACAAACAGCAGGTACAGCTTAAACTTCTGTCTAAAATGCCTGAAAAGACCAGAAAACCAGAGTTTTGCATGAGCATAAAACAGACCTGATCAGTCAGGACATGATGGTGTCTGAAGTTTGTTTCTTTAGTTTTAGCACTGAATCTACAGAGCTAATATAGCTAACGTCATAGAAGCCTATGGAACTACTTACATTTACTCAGTTATACATAAAAACAGACAAGTAAAATTTTGTTATCAAATACTTTTTCATAGTAATGTTGCCCCTAATCAAGTATATTAGTGAAGAAAGTAATCTACTTTTTCCTCAGTTTCATGTTAGTCATTAACATTTAGTTCCTTTTTTTATTTATTTATTTTTTTTAATTATTTTGACTTATTTCCATTGTGTTGGTTCAGCTCCTGTTCTGATTCACTGTTGATCACTCCTCTCACTTTGGAGCTTTAGCATTTTTTTAAAACGAAAATGATCAAGAAGTAGAAGAATATACTTGATCATGTGCTTTCTGACACTATATGACACCATATGAACATAGAGTGCGTTAACATGCACTTAATAATTCCGAAAGCAGCAGAAAATCATGTTTTGTCAGTAATCCAATCAACGTGTTGCGTGATCAGATAATGGGGAAACTCCAGGTCTACAAGAGCCAGGCAGTAATCAGATTTCTGCTTTGCAGAATTTGCTGCTTATTTCTGGTACCGTGGTCTGTTTTCATGCAGGCGCAGATGCAGAAATCCAAAAGAAATCAGAGTAAGAGTTTACATGCTAAAATAAAGCTCTCTTAATCAGATTTCTTAATAATCAGATAACCACTGAAATCCAATTATAATTGGATTATAGAGTGCATGTAACAACACTCATGTACTAAAGTACATTAACATAGCTAAAAACAGTAGCAACAGCCCTCTTAAAACTTGAATTTTTGTTAGTTTGTCCATTTGTCCATCTGCGACAATTAGGCCTACAGATTTCACAATGCTAATCTGTACTTTTGAACTGTTAATTTAAGACTTTCTTAATTATTTTACCATGCTATAATGCAGAAACTTGCCTAAGAAGCTGGATTTGCTATTAGCAAGTATTGTTCTAAGGTATTAATTACAGTTAAGAATGACACATTAATGACAAACAATAGTAAAAAAGTAATAAAAATAATAATAAACTGTAATAAAGCACAGCGACAAAATATGATTACAATAAGGCTGGTCTTACTTCTGATCATGTGTATATCAGGTGAGGCAGGAAAAGGAAGAAAAAACATGTAACTACTTACAGGTAGTTAAAGACACTGAGCACCACGCCGAAGCTCATGTGCACGACTCCAATGATCACAGACATCTTCATCTTGTAGGAGTTCAGGAAAGCTAGCCGGTTCACTGCCATATTCCAAATCTACAAACGCAGAGTAAATTAGGTCATTTTGAGTCAGATTTCTGAGTCTCTCTTTTAATCTTTTTAATGTTTTTTCAGGTGGTTCAGTGAAAGGCCATGTCTGTGTGCCACGTACTGGATCGATGCCCAGTGGATATGGTCCAGTGAAAACTCCAGAGATGTTGGGATCGAGGGTGAGGACAGCATTTGTTTGCAAAGTTTCATTTCTACATAAGATGGAAACAAAAGACAAACAGACTTAATCAGTAGGTGAGATTATTGTGTGTACAATTCATGAAGAATGGACCAATGACCCCAAATGGCCAAAGATTTTGTTGCGTAAACATGTTTCTGCTACATCTACAGCATTTTGGAGATTTAAATGAATACATTTATAATTCTATTATATTAATTGCATTATCTAGCTTTTGGAATCACAGCCTCAACAGTTTTTCAATGTGTGTTGATCTGTAGTTTATTTAAATGCAGTAAATCAGAAAATAATCAGAAAAAAATTAGTTTTGGTTTACTATGATATTAAATAAAAAGATTACAAACAGATGTCATACTGGCCAGGCAGATTTTATGACATATATTAGGCAATGCTTCTGAGCCATGCTGTACTCTCGACTAACTGAGCTCACAGATTTTATATAATAGTACTGTGCAAGCATTTTAAGCATTTGAGAAAATTAAATTTAAAAGGCTTTTTATCTGGTCAGTCAGTAAGCAAAAATCTTGGCTTGTTTTATGAAAGTAGATGTGTGTCGTGAGAGTGTTTTATTCCATTGGCAGATCATTTAAATTGCTTTGAGAAATTATGTAGAAAATGTTGCTTGTTTTAAGAAATAATGCTTGAAACAAGTAAAATTATCTGGCAGTAGAATAAAGATACTTTGATTAGATAGAAGTGCTTAAAACAAGTAAAAACAATCTAGAAATTACTCCAATCTTATAATATTCTTACAACTGTTAAATAATTTTATAACATTAAAATAAATATGGAATGAGCTAGCTGGCTTTCTAAGAAATTCTGTATCTTGAAAGAATCTTGATAGATGTGTTTTTATAAATTCATTTTTTGTTTTAAGTAATTCTGGATCTGTTAAGAAGAATTTTAAGACTTTTCTTTTGAGACTAGTTTTCATTAATTAATTTTGCTTTGTTTTAGAAACTGGATCTTTAAAGATGAATCTTAAAATTGTGTTTTATGGATTTATGGAAGTTATTCTGGATCTTTTTAGGGTAGAATCTTAAGACTCTTCTTTTTTAGAAAAATCCTTATGAATTTGGTGTGTATTGTTCTGTTAAGCACATTGAGTAGATGACCATCAGGAAAAGTATGCTAGATGAGTAAAGTTTATTATTATTATTATTAGATATATTGACTAGATTTAAGATGTTGTTAAGATGTCACTTTCTGACATTTACAGCAGTAATTAATTGTATTGAAGTGTGCAAACAACTGTATGTATTGGAGTATTTTACAACAGTTCTGAACGTGCCTGAGACCTGAGATCTGTTCTTATTAATAAAATATCAGAGCTCAGGACTCAGACGATAAAAAAAACCTCTCTGTGTCAAAACAGCACCAGAAAGTCATCACTGCAGGATCAGTCTACAGACAGAAGACGACGGCTCGCTTTGTGTTTTATTCACATTATGGTATTACTTCAAACAAACTGCTTGTTTGTTTGTAAGTGGACTGAGACCGACCTCTTCCAGGGGTCTTGGTCTGATTTGGCGTGGTCCAGGGTTCGAATGGCAGCTTACACATTTTGAAAAGAACTGCATTAACAGAGCAATTGCACCATGGATCTATTAAGTCATTGTATGTGCAAGTGTGCCTCTTACGTCCACTGCTGCTCTCTGAACATGGCTTTGATGTTCCAGCCAGACCCAAAGATGTTGAGGGATTTGGAGAAACAGTCGTTGTATATGAGTCCAGTGTAGATAGAGAAGAGGCCCATCATCAGGATGATATATCGCCCCTCAAAAAATGTGCTCCATATCTGAACCCAGAGAGAAATCAGTCACTACAGAGTCAGTATGACTATGGCTTTAGTATATATTTATTACAGTTCTCCTATCAGGGAAATTGGGTACTGACAAAATACAATACGGGGGCAGTCGTGGGCTGGAGGTTAGGGAACCAGCCCTGTGACCGGAAGGTTGCCAGTTCAAACCCCTTGGCTGACAGTCCATGACTGAAGTGCCCTTGATCATGGCACCTAACCCCCATTTGCTCCCCAGGCGCTGTGGATAGGGCTGCCCACTGCTCCAGGCAAGTGTGCTCACTGCCCCCTAGTGTGTGTGTGTTCACTAGTGTGCATGTATGTGGGTGTTTCACTACACGGATGGGTTAAATGCAGAGGTCTAATTTCACAGTGTGCAAACACAGTGACAAATGGGTGTAAATTCTATTCTATTCTTCAATTCCACAAAATTTTCCACAAATATCTTAGATGATGTTTAAGTTTGCTTTAATAAAGGTAATAAACTCTTGTTTCCTCTATACAAAAGAATGTCAAGAATTCATTTTTATATTACTATTTTCAACCTCGCTTTGTTCTGTAGAATTCAACAGCCTGTGTTTGTTACCGTGCTTTGAAGACTGATATATGTAAATAAGCCCTGCGAATGAGTTCTGATTGGTGGGGCTCATTCAAAAGGCACTCCACTCAGTAAAACTTTACATATATAAGATATATGTAAAGCACTGTTTTTTCATGTCATTACAAAAACAATAAATTCAAAATGAGCTGTTTTTGCATTTCATATACAGACTGTATGTATGTGGGTATGAATGCCACATTTTAAGCAATATTTACAAACAGTATAAAATTCTGCAAGTAAATTTAGTTGCATGATATGGGCACTATAAGGGAACCTTACACAGTATTATAAATGTTAACAGACAAAATAATGTATTTACATATTTACTATGAATTTAGTTTTTATATTTTGAACTGAAAATTTTGAAGCACCAGCCCAACGACCTAAGTTAGAAACCACATAATTAAAATTAAAAAAGCAAAAAAACAAACAAACTGGTTAACATGATTACCGCTATTTCATAGAACTGATACCATGAACATAAGGCTCAGTACTTATAAAATATATATAAATTAATATCACAGTGTTTCAATACCACAAAATACTTGTAAAGATATCGACAAGCACTAAAGGAAACTAAATTTAGTTTCCTGTTCATGGCCTGACCTCATTTCCTGAGTGTTTTCGTTTGTGGCTCTTCTCAGTCAGTACCATCCACAGGGCAAAGAGTGTCATGACCACGCCGTGTCCAAGGTCGCCAAACATCACCGCAAATAGGAAGGGAAAAGTGATGATGGTATATGGAGCTGTGGGTGAATATTATAAATATTTATTTACACTTTTTTTTACACCATTTAAAGCAATTTCACAAACTGTATAAGATTTCCTGTGTTTCATATATTCTTCAAAATCACAAATAACTACAAAAATGTATAACATGGCAAGTAAAATAATCTTAATTCTAGCCTATATACACTGATCAGGCATAACATTAGGACAACCTCCTTGTTTCTATGCTCACTGTCCATTTTATCAGCTAAACTTACTATATAGGTGCACTTTGTAGTTCTACAGTTACAGACTGTGGTCCATCTGTTTCTCTGCATAATTTGTTAGCCCCTGTAAGAAATCCGGGGATCCACCAAACTATATTTTTTTGGGGGATCTTGCTCTTCCAACTATAGGTTATTACATGGTATTTTAAAAGAATGAGAGATATAATCATTACAGAAGTTACAGTGTGTGGATGTTCTTTTGTCCCTAGAGCTTATTTGTGATGGTCAAGGTTGTTGGGCTCTAGGGAGCCATCAGAGTCAGGCTCTACTCCAACACACACACACACACACACACACCTACGTGAAAACCTACCCACGCATAGATTAGAAGGGCACCTATCACATCAACTGACATTTCAACGCTTATTGATGATGAGGGTCTGTCTGGTGGGGGTTATTAGTTAGATTAGATGTTTCTGTGCCTGGAGGCTATCTTTACGATGTTCAAGGCTATTTCTATCAAAGGAACGGGGAGATGTCATGTACAACTTTAGGCTCCATTAAGTCTGCACGTCCAACACACACATATGAATCCAATAAGTCTGCGCATTACACACACACACACACACACACACACACACACACACACACACACACACACACACGAACATACAGACACACAACTTTCATCTCCATTGATTACACTTCATCTTTAGCTTTAGGTAGTATAAAAATCAGGTATTACAATGTTCTTATGGGTTATTACAATGTATGTTTCCTGTGAAGTTGGGTTGTTCATTTCTGTAGGCCCAGACAATGAGTGCTTGTTTCTCTGGCTAATGGTGATTGGGTGAAGGAGGTCACTTCAGATACACAGGGTTGTTATAAATTCTTTTGGTAAAACCTTAGTGGTTAGTTCGGGCGAGAGCACAGAGGGTTTAGACTTGGAGAGATAAGTGGGAATTCATTGTCTTGGGAGATGGGAGAAAGAGCGAACCCGAGTTCACACTCAGGTTTACTGGGGTGATGGGTGCCCTAAAGGCTCTCAAGCCTATTTTTCATTTTATTTCACTTTTCTTGAATTTTTCATATTTAGCATGATTTTTCTGTATCGATTTCCATTTTTCATATTCCCTTCATTATCATAAAAATTGTTATGTTCAGCTGTTTCATCAAATAAACTGGCAAAACTCCTTTTGGACTCAGGTTGGGTTTTTTTTTTACACCACAATGGACATTTTTTCCCTTTTCACAATCTTACACCCCTTTTACCCTGTTCTTCAGTGGTCAGGAACCCCATGGACCCTCACAGAGCAGGTACTATTTGGGTGGTGGATCATTCTCAGCACTGCAATAACACTGACATGGTGGTGATGTGATAGTGTGTGTTGTGCTGGCATGAGTGGATCAGACACAGCAGTGCTGCTGGAGTTTTTAAACACTGTGTCCATTCATTGTCCACTCTATTAGACACTCCAACCTTTTCAGTCTACCTAAAATGTAAATGTAAAGTCAGAGACAACAGCACATCTGCTGCTGCACAGTTTGCGTTGGTCACCCTCTAGTCCTTCATCTGTGGTCACAGGACGCTGCCCACAGGACGCTGTTGGCTGGATATTTTTGGTTGGTGGACTATTCTCTGTCCAGCAGTGACACACTGTAGTTCTACAATTACAGTCTGTAATTGTAGAACTACAATGTGCACCTATATAGTAAGTGGAGCTGATAAAATGGACAATGAGCGTAGAAACAAGGTGATAATGACTGATCTAATAATGATAATTTTAAGATGGTTTTAGGAATATAATAAGATTTATGGCCATTGACGTATGGCCATTTTTTCCTTGTTTTAAGTACATTTATTCAGTGAAATGATCTCTCTTTATTGGCAGATCATTTTAATAAATATGCTTGAAACAAGCAACATTTTATGCCATTAGAGTGAGAAAATCTCACTTAATAAAAGTACTTTAAAATAAGCATAAAACATATAGGCAGATAAATAATGCTATCTTGTAATATTTCTACAGCCATATTAAAATGAATATAATTTAACAAGCAAAATTAAGACACGTTTCTTTTGTTTTTCTGCTGCCTTCTCAATCACATACTTAGCAATGTGTGCTTAACAATGCATCTTTGACAACTGTACTCACTTAAAATCTGATCAAAGCTGATCTTCTTTACTGCCCTGTTAAAACTTTCACTGAATTGTTGACTTGTGTATTTTCTTCATTTCCGTGCAAAGTAACAAAGGGCCAAAAAGCCAACTTCAGTATATTTGCAGTCAACCCATGCACACTCATACTGAGAAAGGGCTACATAGTGACCTGCTGAGCTGGATCAGGTGTGCTGCTGTAGGCAGTACTAGACACAATGCAGGATACTGGGTCCCTAAATCTAGAGCTGAGAATCACTGATCTAGCCACTGAGGCAGTAGAGATATACAGTGCATGAATAAAGGAAAGGAGCTATGTAGTTAGCATTAGCTCCTGCAGGACTCAGCACTGACCTGGGCTGGCCTCCCTGTAGTCCCCAACTCCATACGCCTCCACAATGCTCTGGAACCCAGACGTGAACTTGTTGCTCCTCAGGAGAGTGGGTGGAGTGTCTTTACTTGGGATACGGTTCACAAAGGAAGGAACTGTGGCGTCTCCTTTTCTCTATCAAGATACAGAAGTTAAAACAAACTGCAAGCCCAAAACAAGAATTTGAAACAATCTTTGGGTGGAAAAAAATTTACACAATCTTTCTTTAGATATGCGGCATAAGATATAGATATAAGTGTCTGGGGTTTGCATCTTTAGATTAAGAGCTATGAGGCTAGGTGATGCTGTCCATAAGTAGTCCTACTCCAGTCAAGGGTATAAATAGGGAGTTGCTGCCTTTCCAATCTTTTGACAAGGTGTTACACTAAATGTTGCTGTGATGATCTGATTGCATTCAGCCACAAGAGCAAAAGTGAGGTCAGCTAGTAATGTTGGATAGTTCTGGATCACTCCAACTCATCCCAAAGGTATGGGATAGAACTCCATCACACAAGAAAATGCAGTTCCACTGGTCCACACTCCAATGCTGGGGGCTTTATACCCCTTTACCTGATGCTTGGCATTTTGCATGGTGACCTTTGGCTCATGCGAGGCTAATCAAGAGCATCACATTCTATTGGTCAGTGCTTTTCTATAAAGATTAAACAAACAATAAATACACCTTAAAATAGCTGAACTTAATCAGCAGAAGGACTGCCTGACTACTTTTGGATATTACTAGTAATGGAACTTATACCCCACCTATTAGCATGGTGCTAATTGCAGTTGTCCAGACATATTATGTTTTGCTGCAGCATGACTTCAATTACAAAGGCAGTAAAAATAGATCTGAACAGTGTTTAAAACCTCTGCATGGCAAAATCACTATAATTCAATGTTTTCACATCTCATCCAAAATGAGAATTAGTCAAATCAGGTGTGCTAAAGCAGAGATATTGCTATATATAGCAGTGCTGCTGCTTTTTAGCTGCAAAATAAAATAATTAAGATGTGTTTTGCATGTGTCCACTCACCGAACCCTCCCCTAGCGCACTCCGCAGATTGGTCAAGTCATTGACAGGACACCACACCTCTGCTATGAGACACTTGTTGGTGACATCGAAGCTGCAAAGGTTGAGGATGTGATAAATGGCCTTCATCTTCTTCACCTGCAGCACCCACGAGTGCGCAGACTCAGAAGCTTTATGAAGAACCTGCTTCAGGTAATCTTCAGTACGGTGGAGAACCTGACACACAAACACACACAGTCTGCAGATAATATACACACACATTCAAAAGACTGGAATCACTATTTCAATCATATAAAACCACTTTTATTGGGGAAATGTATGATGAACAGAGCTGTAGATGATCCTAAAATGACTGATAAAGCTGTAGAACATCAATAATTACGTTCCAAGTTCCTGGTTTTTATCCAGAATCAATTTCTAATAAAATTAAGATCAAAAATGGAGTTATAATAAAATGGATATCCATCCATTGAATTAACCAAATGCCTCAAATTTAAAAAGTGGTGATCAAAGATGTTTTGACCAGAAATTACTATAAATAAATGCAGTATTTAATAACTTATGCAGTATTTAATAATCTTATTCCCCCACAAAGATGAAATATTAAAGAAACCATCTTAAAATACTCTATATGGACCAAAGTATGTGGATACATGAACATCAAACCTATAGGAGCATATTGAACATCCCAGTCCAAAGTCATGACCATTATTATGGTGTTAGCCCCACTGTGCATCTATAACAGCCTCCACATTTTTTGGAAGGCTTTCCAAAAGATTTGTGTCAGTGGGAATGTGTATCCATTCAGTCAAAAGAGCATTTGTAAGGTCAGAAAGAGTGCCAGATAAGTAAACATGATTAAAAACATGATTCATCACTCCAGCGAGCATGTTTCCACTGCTCCAGAGTCTATTGGCAGCGTGTTTGACAGCGGTTCAGCTACAGAAACCAGTTCATGAAGCTCCTGACACACAGTTTTTCTTTTGCTGATGTTGCTTCCAATGAGAGCTTAGAAGTCTATAGAGTGATGCAACAGAGGACAGACAATATTTAAGCGTCCTGCAGTTGGCAGCCCCGCTCTGAAAGTTTGAGTGCTCTACTTTTTGTGGCTGAGCTTTTGTTGCTTCTAGACACTCACAATAATAGCACTTACAGCTGGCTGGGGCAGATATAGCAGGGCAGCAATTTCACAAACTGACTTGTGGCAGTGGAGGCATCCTATGACACTGCTGCTGTTAAAGTCACTGAGTTCGTCAGTGCAACCCACTCTACTGCCAGTGCTTGTGGAGACTGCATGGCTTTATGCTTAATTTTATCCACCTGTTACCAACAGATGTGGCTGAAACACTTAATAATTTAGAGGGGTGTACCTTGTGAAAGTGGGGAAAATACTTTGTATGAGGAGTCTAGCATATAATATTTTAATCTACATTGTATTAATTATTAATAATTAACATTATTTATATGACTAGTGAATCCAAAGTATTGATCAGCAGCCTGAGAGCAAGTCACTGTGTGATTGAGGTTTTAAATTGACTAGAAGAGTTCAACTGCATTCCTGGAAGGTTCAGTGTCGTCCCTAAAAATGATCATTAATAAAATGTAAAATGTACATTGTTGAGATCCTGGATGCGAGTCCTTAGACTGTCCATTACATCTGATCGCTCTTCATCAGTCTCTGGGTGAGGGTATAGATGACAGTGGTAACTAAACACATTCAAAGAAAAAGAAGAAACCAAAACAATTACCAATGGTATGTTGTACAGTGAAAAAGAACAACATAGGAACATCAGCTGAATATTCACAAGGTCAAAGAATGTAAAAATGCATCACTGGATCACAATGGACAGTCTTGCATGGTCAGAAGAGATCTCATAAGAACGTCTGGGGAAAACATGAGATATATTGAGCTAAGTGTTTGTGGTTAATGTGAACTTTTTAGGTTGGGAACGAATTGAGCGTGAGATTTCTAAACCACTGTATGAAGGCAGAGCTCAAACAGAATTTCAGAAAATACATGGTAAGGAGAACTGATAATCAATAATGTTTTGATGTCAGATGCCAGAGGGCACACTTAAATGAGTCCAAAATTAATGAGCTTTTGCAGAAAATCATAGATTGTAAATGGTTAATCATTGTCAACAGTAAATGAACACCACAAATGAGTTTATCAGCTTGCCAAACCATCAGCATTTAAAAGCAATAACACCAACGAATCAGAAATCAGTAGCAATAGTGCCAACCACTCAGCACTCTAGCGTCCTACTGTCTAAAGCTTGTTTGTGGTAAAAATCTATTCAATGAAATACATCCTTTTACTTTTCAATATTAAAGAAAATTTCCAAATAAATGTCTGATTATTTAATTTTTTAATTTTAATTTTTAGCCATTAGGCCTATACACCCCCATTCATTGAGGACACACTCGTGAGCATCCTCTAGTGTTTTGTAATCATGTTTTTGATATAATAGGAGAAATTTTAAGTGACCAGGCTCCCCTAAACTGTCTCTGGTACTTTGCTCTGAAACAGTGAAATAGTCCACTAAAAATATAATAAAAGTAGAAACCTACATGACAAAAATAGTCATAAAAAATAGGAAAATGAATAAAATTAAATAGAAAGTTTAATTTTCAGACAATTTTCATATGTAAAGTTAAAAAAGGCTTTGTTTATTGTCTTACCATCTATATTCTGCTATTGTGTAAAAGGTGTCTCCAGTAACACTGAGTTTTCAAAGTATTTCTGAAAATAATTCCAAATGGTGCCAAAACAGCCTAATCAATGTGAGGTATAATATGATGCATTGAGGCACATCATAAAGAATCATAAAGAAATCATATCATTACGAGGTCTGAGCTCTTTTTTGAGGTATAAGCTGCTATTATTTGGCTGCTCACCAGTCGCAGATTTTTTGGACCTTCTGGCCGATCTGGTCGCCCCAGAAAGAGATGAGAAAAACTACATTCTTACTGATTTCACCCTGCAGGAAAAACAAAATATGAACACCTTTCAAACAAACAAATTATATCACACAGCCTATATTAACAATACTGCATCCTAACAGCATTAAAGCATTAACTTTAACTAAGACACAAGCTGCAAAGATTTCTGATAGTGAATTATAACAACTGTGACAGCTGCATCAGAAACAGTGGACTATGTGCCATGAGATTTTATGTTTTACATACTATATTCTTTGAGGCAACAAAGCAACAATTTGGGAAAAAAACTCAAATACACATAAATTTCACTTTACTTCCTTTTTAGCATCATGTAAACCGCATACTTAAATCAGCACACACACTACGTTGAATTCAATATCTCTAACAGACTTGATTATGTGGTTTCTGACACTGTACAACACATTGTCATGTATAAAACAATGGCTAGTACTATTGCTTTTAGCTATATGAATGTACTTTAGAGCATTTTTCATGCTGACATGCAGCACCATGCTAATTGATGGGGTATATTTTACTTATTACTAAAATTAGTTTAGCTCCAGCGCAAAACTAAAGAAGCAAACTTCTGACACCAAACATGTCTTGGCTGATCAACTACAGTACTGTGCAAAGGTCAGAGACCACCTTTAGGTTATTTAATTGACAGCCTTAAAGCTGCACTATGTAAGATTTGGGGATTTGGACCCCTCTGGTGGAAATTTGTAAAGGCATGCATCATGAACATTGTTTTGTAATGTGGGCTGTGCCTCGACCCCCTTCCCTGTGTGAATGATCGTTGCAAACACGTTGAAAGAGAATTCAAAGACAACTCAGGCAAAACTTGAAGGATGCGTCTTCCGAAGATGTGAGCAAATTAAATACTTTTTTCATCATGTCCTCATCAGTATAACGTTGATTTTGATCATTTGAGACCTAAACATTAAGTGTGTGCACGCACTGTTGATATATATGAAGATGTTCGACATGGTCTGAGAAACTCCTGCAAAATCTGACCCCACACCGCTGACCTTACTATAACCCCATTTCCAAAAATGTTGGAGTGCTGTGAAAAATGTGAATAAAAACAAAATGCAATGATATGGAAAATGTGTAACCCTACATTTAATTGAAAATAATACAGACAACATATCAAATGTTAAAACTGAGAAATTCTATTGTTTTTTTTTTTTAAATATATGCCCATTCTGAATTTGATGGGGGCATATTTACAGCTGTATTTCATCACCTCTTCATTTAACAACACTCTGTAAGCATTTGGGGACTCATGAGATGAGGATTTCAGCTGCTCGACAGTTTGGGGTCTCTTTTGTTGTATTTTTCATTTCATAATGTGCCAAATGTATTCAGTTATGACAGTTCTGGACTGCAGTTTAGGACCCAAACTCATTTAATACGGCGCTATGGTGCTGTAATACATGCAAAATGTGGGTGTACATTGTCCCGCTGAAGTATTTTCATTTAATTTTTCTGTGTAAAGAATAAACTAGAATTACCCTAAAGCTTCCTACGTAAGTCAAATTTATCAGTGT
Organism: Pygocentrus nattereri; assembly: GCF_015220715.1. NCBI lineage: Eukaryota > Metazoa > Chordata > Actinopteri > Characiformes > Serrasalmidae > Pygocentrus > Pygocentrus nattereri. The sequence goes on along the minus strand of NC_051228.1, from coordinate 19,572,171 downwards.
TTAATTTGCCCACTCTACTTTTGTGTATTCTACTGCCTTTGTAACTCTACCATACTTCTAGTCCTACCAAAAAAAGCTGCTCTTAACCTCACTTTAGCTGCCTCACATTTCTCTCTCATGGTCAACTAAAATAACTAAATGAGAGATTTCTGAGATTAGATATGTAAGTCAAAGAAAAATAAGTGACAATATGTTTCCAAAACTTCAGTTAAAAAATGATTAACATCTACAGAGAAAATGGGACTTCTAATAGCCACCTGCAAAGCACAAAACCAACTGAACTTTTGAGGTGTGGCTGCAGATTTCTTTGAAAAACTGAAAGTGCTGAAAAATGAATAACATGTAACTAAAGAAAATTAAATAAATGAAATGCTTTTAGTAAAGTGGGGTAAGAGGGAAACTGCAACATTTAATAAAGTTCCATCAGAACTACCACTTTGAAAGTGATCTTCAGTTCCGACTCAGATATTCAGTACACTGCTGGAATCTATTTCTGTATCTGTGTTTGCTCCTTAGAGAGCTGTGGGGGGGGGGGGGTGAAGGCAGTCACTCACAGTGTCCAGGTCAGCCAGATTTTCGTCCACTTCAGCGTAGCTCAGAATAGTGTATCCTTTACACACTCTCCACAGCATGCGCTCAAATGCCTCCATCTTCACCCGCTGGATCAGCCCCGAAATAAACCTGCACAAGTATACACACACATACTTACACACTCAAAACACATGGATAGACACCACACCTGAACACTGCAGCTTTAACTTAAAGATCATCAAATTAATTAATTTCTTAATTAATAAACAAATACCGCCTATTTGCCTCTAATTTGCTATTAGTTATGACAGCTTCAGAAAAATCACATGCAATGTTTGGAATCACTGTTTTCAATATTAGAAAACCAATTTTGTTCCAGATAATTGTATACAAATTTCAGTATGCTCACTAAGAGCAACTAATTACTCTGAAAAATTAATGTTCACGCTGTAGATGAAATCTGTAGAACAAGCGGAATGAAATTCTAACAAACTTAACATCCAGGATAAAATTCTAATAAAATTAACATGCAGAATTAAATTCTAATGAAATGAACATCCAGAATGACGTTCTGGTAAAATGGACATCCAGAATGATGTTCTAGTAAAATTAACACCCAGAATGATGTTCTAGTAAAATTAACACCCAGAATGATGTTCTGGTAAAATTAACAGCCAGAATGATGTTCTAATATTCTTCACAGATTATCCCTTGTTTAATCTAAATATATTGTACATAGCAGAGAGGATTTTTTTCCTCCTTCCATAGGTCCTAACTGTCTCTATATTTTGTGTATATTATTTCAGTTTCAGTATTTTCTTGTATTTTTATTTTTACTTTGTTTTCTTTCTGTAGAGTGATTACCTCAGCCTCACCACAAGCATTTTAATGCTTGAATGTCCTGGCATGATGTTCAAATGACAAATAAACTTGAAACTAATAAAATTAACACCCAGAATGAAGTTCCAATTCCCATTTTCCCAAGGTCCCATTACCTGATTATCTTAGTGCATTAAAACAAAGCATGAAACCACAATCTAACCATTGTCTTATTTGTGATGTGTATGAGTGTGAGACTCACCCCAGTTTGGCTCCGAGTCTCTGCATGCCGGTGCAGCCTGCCACAGACTCTGCCTCCAGAGAGGGAAACTCCTCGTACTGCGGCCCCAGAGCCTCGTGCTACAGGCATACACACATACTCAGAATCAATATTAGCGATGTTACAATTATCAATAAAAGCAAGTCGATCGTGTTTTCGTTTATTTGTATAATGTGGTAGTGGAAAGTGGGGCGACCTGACCTACTGTTTTAAGCAACATAAATGTATTGTTTGACTAACTATTTGGTCAAATAAGGTTGTCTTATATTAAATGCAATTATCAATAAGAAGTATTTATGTTTTTTGTTCAATTACTGTGTTGCTAAAATCTATCACTGCCTCCCCCTAACTGAAATAGAGGAAAACATCTTAGCTACCTTTTGTTGAACATCAGTTATTCACTAAAGATTTTAATACACTAAAACGCCCACATAGCAATCATCAGAAGTCAAAAACTAGAACATGGTTCTCTAATTATCCTATTATTAATGAATTATTAATTTAAAGTGATTTTTCATCACTCTCAGTTTGCATAGGTTGTCTGTGTGAGCGACACACAGTCTGCTCTGGATGTGAGTTAGTGCTGGATAAACACTGAAGACCGCAGAATAACAACCCGCCTTTGTAGAAACTCAATAAATCAAAATGGATGTGGTGGGTGGAGCAGCAGGCGGAAGACCCACCCTGGAGCGGCTGTGCATGAAGGTGTGTGTGATCCTCAGCATGTGTGTGTACTCAGTGAGCTCTAGAAGGTTCCGCTTTAGCTTCTCTTTGTTCTTTGCCACCTCGCTGAGCTCTACCTCCAGACGCTGTAGCTGCTCCTGGAAACAGAAAAACAAAGAAATACACAAATGCACCAACACAGTGACAATTCAACAAAAAAATAAACAAATTTACACTGTTCCCCCCTTTTCACAAATGCTGCCGATCAACCAAGACATGTTTGGTGTCTGAAGTTTGCTTCTTTAGTTTTGCTACCGGTGCTACAAGCTAACTTTAACTAACAAACCACATGCCTAAATCATCACACACTTTTTAAAAAGGTTTTTAAAGGGCAATTTCACAGCTTTAACTCACTCTACCAAAATGCACCAAAATGCACCACAGAGCGCAACAGGAGGTCATTGTTACCTGTGGCCATCAAACTCTATAACTCCTCCCTCAGTGTGTGATTCACAAAACTCAATACGAAACTGTTCATATGTGCAATAATAACAATTGTGTGTGCAATAACTCAGAGGGACACTAACTTAATTTAAATCATTTAAATAATTGTAACTGCTTCATACCTGATGTTTCATATTACTATCACAATCACCGCCACCTTACTATATTCATAAGTACTTAAATCTTGTGTACATACTGTAAATTTCTCTATATTGTCTTAAATTATTAGTAAAGTGTTTATTTTTACATAAGTGGCTGATACTGTAACAACTGCAATTTCCCCCTGGGATCAATAAAGGAATCTGAATCTGAATTAAACAAATTTACACAAAGTTATTCAGAGTGGTTTGGTGTAAAATGCTCTGTTCTGGAGAAACTTAACGAGTCAGAATTGTTCACGGTGGTGGTGACAGGAACCAGACATCCACCTCTAAAAGCTCCATCACAGAAAGTTGTTACACAAAATGGTTATAAATACACTGCCTTTTGTCTAAGACATTGGGCCTCATTCACCAGTTTTTTCAGTTAGTTCTTGAGAAGAAAAAAATCTGTGTCAGATTCATGACATGTTCTTAAACATTTAACACCTTTATGCTTATTATTTATGTTTTAGCTATTGTTTTTTTTTTGTAATAATGTTTTTATTTATTCTATTATTGCCAGGTTATTGTTATTTATTATGTTTTATTTATTCTATCTTTATTTGATCTGTTATTTATTTATTAACTAGATTCATTTTTTTTTTTTTTTTTTTGCTATTCAATTTTTCAACCCCTGGTTTCTGTGTTGGCATGGCTACATTTTTATGATGAAAAGATTTTAGCCTAAAATGTATAGCTACATTTTTCAAATCCATTTATGGTAGAGGGGTAAATGTAGGGTGCTGCAAGACAAAATAGTTCCCAAAGAAACCTTATTTGCTCAGATTTATCACTATTTTATTTTTATTTTTACACTTGGTACACTGATGGTTTTGGGTAGTAAATGTTTATATTTGTATTGTAGTCATGGCGACCCCTTCCTATTAGCACCACTGTAAAGAGTCTTGTTTCTGATGACTCTATTTATATCCAAAGGCCTGAATTATTCAGAAATTTGGAAAATCAGTGAAATTCCCTTCATATTTTAAATCATTCTGAATAATATTTTGGCCCTCAAGTATTTTGATGATCTGGCCCTCTTTGAAAATGTGTTGTTGGCATCAAATTCAAAATGGGCATGCATTTTAAAAAAACAATAACATTTCTCAGTTTCAACAAAGTGCAGAGATGTGTACCTGATCCAGGTACAGAAAGTAAAAGCTTTTTACTTTTTGGCCCTGGCTTACCCACCTCCAGGTAAAGAGAGCCTAACACATAAATTAGTTTTCGTGCCAAACCATCACTTTAATTGTGCAGTGGTCAGTATATACTGACCTGCTACGAATAACAAACAGAATTCATTCTTAAATAAATTCTTGTTATATTACAGGCTGTCAGTCCATAAGAATTACGATGTATGCCAAACACAGCTACACATATTTAACCTACCACACACAATCAATTTTGTGACTGAGCCCAGGCCATATGTGGTACGCTCCATTACCCAACACAGCTGAGCCCCTGGGGCTTTCTCTCCTACACACTCAATTACCCAAAACCACACAACGTACAGCAAGCTCCATCAAACCAAAACATACACACATTTATCGGCCCTAATAGCATAGACGAGCATCTGCAGCTGCCATGGCTTTAAACACCTTTATGATCTCCAAACTTTTTAATTATGGTAATTAGAGAAATGTTACATCTAAGATCTTTTCCAAACACAGCAAAAAAAAAACCCACATTAGGGTTGCAATAACCAACTATTTCTTTAACTGAATAATTATTCAACTATTATTCAGTCTAGTAATCAAACTTTGTACCTTCTGCTGTTTCCTCACTCATAGACTGTCGTAGCATTCTCAATATTTAAAGTTCCCTCTGTACAATTCCTTCTTTTATGCACAAAAACAAAAAGACATATCACACCTTACACTTCCTGTAGTGTATTATAGTCTGCCAGAATAACTGCATGGATCATTTGTACATTATATAGCACTTTTTAAATGAAACAATGTAGCCATATTGCCCCCTGTAGTGTATTACAGTCTCTGTCAGAATGACAGTGGCTCTGTGACTTTCATCAACATCAACTCACTCAACTCACTACCCCTCACACTCCACATGACTGCACAACAGAGAATTTATTCAAACTTTCTTCCAGTACAAGTTAAATTGGGCTTGGTAACCCTCAGTGCTTTCTGGGCTTTCAGACCAGGCCTAACAATTTCTGTGAAATAAAAATAGACATGATTATAAATTTTATGTCCTTTTTATTTAATAGAATTACCGTGATTGTTGTATTTCAGCCTAAAAACAAAAAAGTTTAATTTTTTGATGCACCCAATGGAAAACTATCCAATCATAATAATTTTATTCTCTGTGGTATCTAGGTATATAAGAGCTAATCGAGCTCTTCCACTGGTTAGGAATTCAAGAGCTGTTCTGAAGGCCTAAAGTGTCAGATTAACCACCAATATAATTACAAGCTGAAAGTTTCTTCAAATAATTTTGTTTAAAGAACAGCCAAAAAATGTGAACTTCTGTTAGCATAACATACTACAAAACACAGCACTAACATACTACAAAAATCCCATAGAGACACTAGCAAAAATTAGCATGATCATAAAGGTTTTTTCCCCTAATTTCTGGCCAATTTTTTACCATTTAGGACTTGAACTGAAGGCCTAGCATTAGCAGTCAGCATTTGCCAATGAGTAAAGTAGCAGTTCACCATGATCTCCAGGACATGTTTGGGTGCAGGAGCCACAGGGCTGACTTCAGGCTCTGGAACAGCAATGTTTGCCTTCCGGATTTCTCTCAGCAGGTATCCTGGACACACAGATAAACTGTCTATCTCCATTTTCTCTCTCTTTCTCACATACATATACACAAATGAGGTGCCTAGAGTGTTCCTCAGAACAAAGACGTAACACAACTGTGTTTGGTTCCCTAAATAAGCTTTCAGTGGATAGACATTTGCAGGAATGCTCTAGCGGTTTTCAACTTATTCTCAAGCTGCAGCATCTGTAGAGAAGGGTTAAATACCATGGACAATAATATCAGTAATTTCCCCTATACTATGTAAAAGCACACAATGACTCCTTACACACTCATAACAGCTCTTTTTCTAAATACAGAATAAAGCACGTTTTGTCAAATTATTGTCTGTGGGTTTTCGACAGTCACAAATGTGTAATCCTGCCTTCACATTAGCAAATGACCAGTCATTTTTTATGAGACTCAGCGATTTGTAGCTGAAATTTAGGAACAAGCAACACAACGACAGGTTAACGAGACCGATTGAGTCTTTCAAAACTGCAAACCCAGCCTCTAATCTCTGGACTATTTGTTCCGGCATTTCGTTCCACTTCCCAAAAGTATCACACAAAAAGAAGCGTGGAGAAACTTAGACACTTGTGAACTGGTAAAGTGAGTAAAAAAAATTATATAATAATAATAATAATAGTAATACTTGTCCTCAGTACCTGCTTATAGTGTGTCGGATGGGGATTAAACTGAAAACCACTGGAGCACTCCTTTAAGGACTTACCCACTAAAATATTCTGTAGTTTGCCTTGTATACAAAATGTACTTATGCAAGCAGCACAGTTAAATATATCCACAGATAATTTCAGGACTTGTTTACATATTCATCTTCAAACAAGCTAAATCCAGAACAATTGCCCACTCGTAAAAATAACAGTTGCTCTCAGATCTAAAATAAGCAGCAGATGAAACTTGTCAGTCTTTTTGTTTCAGAAGACCTGCAGTAAATAGATTATAAAAGCAAAAAGCAATGCTTACACCTCTTCAAACATCAGCATCTAATAGCACTGTGCATTCCTGTGATAGATCATTTTGAAGGATTTAGAATGTTAGTACTGGTTATAATAATGGTAAATAAATATAAAAAGTATGATAAGTATGTACTTGTTTTTTCCGGGGTAAAGGCTGTGATCATTTGGTTCAATTATACTGAACCTTGGGGAACAACTGAAAATGAAAATTTAAACACTGTTGTACCAAGTAAACAGACCAAGACTCCCTCAGGAGATCAGTCACAGTTCTTGTCTAAGCAAACTGTGGTGTGGTTCGTTTGAAATATGAACACAAAAGATATCTAAATGGACCAAACACAGAATAAACCATCGTCTCCTCTCTACAGACTTGCAACGGATGAATTTCTGATGTTTTGACACATGCATACGCTTTATTCTCTCTTCATGAGCTCTGATTTGGTAATTATAGAACTGTTTTTGGCCAAGGCAAGTTCAAAGCACAATTAACTATTGTATCTTAATGTTTTCAGGTGACAACACCCTGCATTGCACTGCTGTGACGTCACCCTGCATTGCATCATAGGAAAACCACAGTAATGTGCAGATAGTTGAACAGGGGTCAGCAACGTGCAGCTCCGGAGCTGCATGTGGCTTTTCACTGTCCTGTTGTGGCTCCACAGCAGAAACAGATTTTTAAATAAAAATAAAATAATGCTCCTTTGCAGTAAAATAAAGCTCTGCTAGTTATTCTAACACAGTTGTAAGTTAATGTAGAATTGCTAATTCACTGACATTAACTCTGAAGGTTGGCATGCAGACTACTGGTCACATAGCAACAGACAACGATCTTGTCTAGCTAGTAGCTAACGAAAAAGCAAAGAGAAATATTTAAGATGAATACGGATAATTTGGAGACAAATGGACTTATTTGTGTTTATAATCACTCCAGCTGGTTTCCTGATACATTTAATCTGCAATGAGAAACTGTCAAACACTTAAAAGTCACTAAGCTGAAGTCAGTTTCTCATTTGCCAGCTCATTCCCTCTCCACCTTAAATGGTGCAGCAGTTACATTCTGGCACCTCAGGCACCACTTAAGGTGGAACGGGAGAACTTTTGCTGAAAAAATTTCCTGCCAGAGAAGCAAGAAAATTGGCTATAGCTAGGGGTGGGAATCTCTAGGCACTTCATGATTCAATTCGATTATGATTCAGTGGGCTGAGATGCGTTATAAAATGATTATCGATGCATCTTTCTTTTTCCTATACAGGATTTCTGATTTTCATCTCAGGACTTGGTACTTGTAAAGCAAAGTATATGTAATGATCCATAATGAATTTACTTCCAATATCTTTTATTAATAAATCAAATGGAAGTGATGTAGCAAGTGAACTAGAAGGCTTTCATTCACTGCTATTGCTTGGAACACATGAGACACTGCTGCCACTAATCTGTGATAAAATGCACAGTTATGGTGGAATAAGATCCAGTGATAATGGATGTCCACACAGCACGTTATAGCCATCCTACCGGTTTTCTTTAGCGATTTTATAACTTAGGTTTTGGTCTCATTGTAGAGAGCGGGGGATCACTGTGTCAGTAAAATATCTTCGAAACGGGATGCGTGCAACATAGCGCGAAAGCCCTGTTTCGCAACGCCTGAGACTCAGACTGCAGGTCACCTAGCAATGATGCGTTATTCGCATTCATAAGCAGCGCAGTTGTTTCCTGGCAAGTTAAATCTGCAACGAGAGACTGTCAAACACCAAAAAGTTGTGAAGATGAAGTCGCTTCTCTTTCAAATTTTCCAGTTCCACCTTAAATGGTGCCGCATTTACATTCGGCATGGAATGGGAAAATTCGAACAAGAACAAGAAATTTCAAGAAGCGACTTCAGCCTCGTAAAACAGTCGAACGTTGAGAGACATTTTACAAGAAATTGATCTACTTTAGAGGAAAAGTTTTCTGGCGGAGATGGGAGGAAAGCGGCTATAGCTGAGCTAAAGCTTAAAGCAGAACAAAGTAAGTCTGTGCTTTCGTTTATATTTTTAACCTAACTTATACAAGGACATTTGCACACACTGAGACATACTGGACATAAATGTTGTGGCTGCCAAGGTGGTTTGATTTTTATTGAAAGGACAAAATGGCTCTTCTTAACATTTGGGTTATGAATCCTGGCTTTTAATGCAGAGGGAGCCGGACGGATTTCTCACTCATCCAGTAGTGGTTGTTATGTGCATCTCACAGAGTGTCCAGGCGCTGTACTTTCGGGCTCCCAGGTTCCGCCTTTTGTGTTCCCTCAACATTAAATTATAAATTAAATATTTAGAAAATCGATTTTTGACATTTGTGAATCGATTCAGAATTGTTCACGTCCGCATCGTGATGCATCTAAGAATCGTTTTTTTCCCGCACCCCTAGCTATAGCTGAGCTAAAGTTTAAAGCAAAAAGTTTAAAGTAAGTCTTTGTGTTTATATTTTTTTAGCCTAAACTTGTATATTAGCACATACTGAGACATATTTACAGCCAAGATGGTAAAATGGACATAAAATGTTAATCATGTTCATGTTAATGACATGTAAATGAGCTTGATTTCACACACTGATGCTAATCAAATCCTACGAAAGACAAAAGTTTCATGGCTCAGACATAGAGTAGTTTGTAAATCATTAAAGGCCCTCAAATCTTCACTCTTCTTTTACACAGTCTTGAGGAATAAGGCCATTTCAAGTTTACATAAAAAGCATGTAAGAATCACTCATGTAATTAGACTTAAGACATACATAGATTAAATAAGCAATTAATAAATTAGCAATTACAGACAAATGTGTGTAAACGTTGGAGTAATCAATGTACTAAGCAGAAGAAGGAGTATAGTGGAAGGTGTGTTAGGTCTGGCTTGCTTCGGAGGTACTTACCCAGAATTCTCTCCATCTCTTCACACCTTTTGATCTCGCTGACGAAGCGGCGCTGGAAGGGGCTGACACTGGGGTTGAGCTGAAACGACAACATCAGCCATCACCTCACGTCTCCAGTCTGAGGCTTTTACACTTTAATCAATAACTTGCAGACACAGGCGTCAAAGTCTACAGCACAAGAGCTTCACTCTGTATCGTATCCCTGCTCAAAACACACAAGTACACTATATTAGAGACTTGATCACTGAAGAAAAAGCTTGGTGGGAAAGATGTACAATATAAACCCCCTTTTCTCCAAACACATTTGGCACAAGTCTGCAATAATTCAGGTATTACTTGTTAGCTCCATCAGCCTCATATCACCAGGGTAAAATTAAAGAAGCAACTTCAGACACCAAATATGTCTTGGCTGATTCACTGCATTTCAGTTATGGGAGTTAAGGAGCACAAGTACAAGTAACACATCAACTGAAACAGGTGTGTTAGAGCAGTGAGACAATTTTGCACCGAAAGAGTGGTAGAGAGGAACACTGGTCTAGAGGGGAGTTACACTAATTTTTTAAATATTCTGCATAAGTAAATGGTTTACAATAAACAGAGTCCTTCAGAGTGGTTTGGTGTAAAATACTCTGTTCTAGAGAAACATACTGAGAATTGTTCACAGCGGCAGTGGTAGGACCCAGACATCCACCTCTAAAAGCTCCTTCACAGAAGGTTATACATTAAATGTTTCTGTATATGGCGCCTGACTCTCTACAATGCACCATTTCAAATTCAACATCTCTGAATGACTATTTACATCTCACTGGCTTTTTAAAATTATGCAGCAATTTCCCCATTAAATTCCCCATTAAGTTGTGAATGTTGTAAAGACTGCGCTGGAAGCCCAGTTAATTCATAATTTCTACTAAATGCTCACTATCTGCTATGATTGGTTTCATCAAACACACAAACACACACTGACCTATACAAAAACTACAAAATGGGAGATAAATGTGCCCAAAGTGCTGTGGGGCAGGTTAGAAAAGTGGGCTTTCAAATAGATTTGATTTGTGCCACTTTAGTAACCAATCGATGCAATTAAATGAGTTCTCAACGGCACATTAACCCTCTTGATGCAAAAAAAGTCACTGTTCATCAGCCCTGGACAGACAACACATTGTGTAGCCCACAAATGCAGAACAGTTCATACGCACAGTCACATTATAGATGATTTACATATCATTTGCATACCATAACAATAATAATAACAACAATTCAAAGATAAAATACTACTACTAAAAAAGAAACAAATAAGGAATTAAAGAAAGCTAGACATAAAAACATTTTGAGATTAAAATATAAACTTATCAACAACAAATTTGAGCAAGTCATCACATCTTTGAAGCATAAAATCAGAAAGCAATAAAAGAAACCTTTTTGGTGCTATATAGAACAATTTCATACACAACAACACATTCTCCATCAATCTGAAAAACCACTTCACCATGCAAAGAACCATGAAATGGTTCTATACATAACTCAGGTTTCTAAAAATAACCACCCCCTTTACCCCTTGAAGAACCATCCTTTTTAAGAGTACACTTGAGGTGAAAAAAGGTCACTAGAAAAATGTCCTTCATAAGCCCCTGCTTTCTTCTCACTGTCTCTTATTTACTGTCTTTCATGAAAACCACTGTTAATTAGGGCTGCACGATAAATCATATTTTTATTGTTGATGTGATGCACGTTTCCACAATAAACACCTCATTAAGAGCTGCACTGGGCTTAAACCCTACTCTCCCACGTGGGGGACAAGCAACCAATCGGTGAACGGCCAATAACAAAACATATTGAACTACAACCCTGTAAGAACATACATCAGCACTGTTTTTAGATTCTGAGGCGGTAATGGCTAGTGTTATGACAATATTTATCGTTACTGCAAAAAATGTGAGCATATTGTGGATATCGTCACTTCCCCAATGTTTGATTAAAAAAAGAGAGCATAATTAGTCCTTTTTAATAAGATTTAGTACAGCACATAGTATGAAATTTTGAACAGAAGATTCATAGTTTTTAATAGTATTTTTTTAAGTGGCTCTACTTTGTCTGTTCTAACTTATTAGATGTAAAAAAAAATAAATATCAGGACAAATTGTGAATTAGGGCTGAACAATTTTTATGAGCACTACTGCAATTGAAATATTGCAATTTAAATTGTGACTGTCTCCTATAAATTGAGATCCAGATTTTTGGTTTTTTTTTAGCCAAGAAGTCTGATTCAGCTAGAAAGACAAACTGTCTAACTTAACACTTAACAATTTCTCAGTTGCATCAAGCTTATCTGTTAAAAATCTTGGTGTCGTGATAGACACTGATCTGTCCTTCGATGCACATATAACTAATATCACTAGAACAGCCTTCCTGCATCTCCGCAATATCGCTAAATTAAGAAATGCATTATTTCTACAGGACGCAGAAAAGTTAGTTCATGCATTCTTACTTCAAGGCTAGATTACTGTAATGCCCTGCTGTCTGGATGTCCCAGCAAAAGCCTCAACAAGCTTCAGTTAGTCCAGGACACTGCAGCCAGAGTCCTCACAAAAACCAGAAAGTTCGACCATATTAGCCCAGTTTTACCAGTTACCAGTCAAATTTCGCATTGATTATAAAATCCTATTACTGACCTATAAAGCTCTAAACGGACTCGCCCCTCAGTACCTGAGTGAACTTCTCTCCTACTATGAACCATCACGCCTACTTAGATCACAAGGCACTGGCTTATTACTGGCACCTAGAATTAATAAAGTTACATCAGGGGGGAGAGCTTTCTCATACAAAGCCCCCCAGCTCTGGAATAATCTTCCTGTTAATGTTCAGGAATCAGACACAGCCTCAGTTTTTAAGTCTAGGCTAAACACTTACTTGTACAGTCAAGCATTTGGTGATTAGTCTTCCCTGTCAGATCTAGACCTACTGGAGTCTCTGTTGCTCTGTTTTACTGTAATCTGTGGTCAGCCACTCTTTACAGAACTGACTGTTTTTCTTTCCTTTCTCTGCTGAGCTGATCAGCTGCCCATCCTGTGCGTCTGATGCTGTTGCCTCTTCTGCCTTGATTGGCTGCTCACCAGCCTTCTGGACCGGTATGACCACCACTGAGCTTCTTGCCTTACAACGCTGTGCAGTCCTCACCCTCAGATCTTTTCTTTTCCCACTTTGTACTATAATACTTCATACTAATAATGTTTGCTATCCTGTGTCAACCTTAGGAGGATGGGTTCCCCTTCTGAGTCTTGGTTCCTCTCAAGGTTTCTTCCTCTTTTAGGGAGTTTTTTCTTGCCACCATCGCCGCTGGCTTGCTCATGGGGGCTCGGACCCGGATTTTCTTTTCTTTTCTTTTCTCTTCTCTCTGTAATGCTGATTGTTCTATAAAGCTGCTTTCTGACAACACCTGTTGTAAAAAGCGCTATATAAATAAATTTTGCTTGCTTGCTTATATTTACTTTTTTCTGGCTTGAGAATTGAGCACTGAATGAAGTGCACTGGACTGTTAGTTGTAGCTGTGTTGTGAAAGCATATATGTATTTGGTTGCTGCTGATTGTTCTAACTCATCTACAGGCAGTTTATGTTACTAGGCAAAATTTCACAGTTTTAAAAACGGTCAAGAAGATACTGACACACGATATGTCTTGGCTTATTTTTCAGATGTCTTGTCAGAAAAAACAAAATTATTTTTATTCAATATCTGTCATACTGTGTTGCACTAAATCCAGTTAAATGGACTAACTTTTAGCCTATTTATAATGAAACATGCAGCTGGTCAGTGTTCTGAGTCCCAAGCACTGATGAGATCTGATATGTTGAGAAAAGTATACTGTACTGTATTGTGACATAATGAATCACAATGATGTTATACAGAGTAATATTGCCCAGCCCTAAGCTCTTGCAATTTGAAAACTGCAAACTTTCAAATTGTATTTTTGACATAAACACAATTAATCTCTTAGCTCTATCATGAATCGTTAAAAACTTCAAGAAGTATTGTTATATTACATTTCTGATATATTGCCCACCTTTAGGATGCAACACCTATACACGGGGTTGGGCAGAATACTTTTAAAAAGTTGTGATGACTGAAAACTGAATAAACTCTCTGAAATGCATTCAGCAATGTATTCCACTACAATACATAAAAAGGTAATACATACAGAACACATATTGGTAAAATACATGGGAAGAACTCTCCTTCATTTCACACCGCTCTTCATAGTTGCTGGTTGGCAGTTTTATTGCTGTAATACTTCTGTTAACATGTAAAAATTCAGTAATTCAAACGTAATTCAACATTCACAGCATTAATTTGGCTCTCATCGCATGCTTCACTCCACTGCTGCTCCTGCTGTTTGTGTGCCCATTGCTCGACCACCCTCTGGACCATATAAATAAAATTTGACTTGACTTGGCTGCTCACATAATCCCACTGACCTTTCATGACCTAAGCCAACAATTCACTAAATACCAATAACAATATCTTGCAAATTTGCCTATAAAGTGAGCAGCTGCATGATTTTCAGTTGATATATATCTTGCTACGGAATGTACATAAAGTATAGTACAACACCAAAGCTGAGCTTATCACTGGTGCACCTGTCCACTACTCAGTTAAGCCATCTCTCAAAAGAGTTTACTAGCTCTCACAATAATAACTGATCATCACATCAATTTATCAGCCAACTCAGGCTTTAGCAGAACTCAGTAATGCTGATATTGATAACTGATCACAGTGATTTATCAGTTTACTCAGTCTTTTGCAGAGCTCAGTAACACTGAGATTAGTAAATGATCATCACAGTGGTTTATCAGTCTACTCAGGTCTTAGGCTTTTGAGTTCTTTTTACAGTAACACTTTATATGCTGTGTGCTGATTTTAAAATAGTTACTTAACATGCATTGACTGTGTGTCTTATTTTTATTTTTTTTAATTATGGGTATACTTTCTGAAAGTATTCTTCTAAAATGCAAAAGTAACTGTATTCTGAACGCCGCCTTTACAAATGACAGTAAGCTGGACTGAATACAGATACTTCATTTCTGTATTATGAATACGCATTCCCAAAACTTGTATCCCGTTACATCCCAGCCCTGCATACAAAGCACCATCAACATCAGCATCAACATCAGCAGGTTACTCACATCTCTGAACTCCACCAGCCCCATCTCGCCCAGCTCACTGATGCAGTCATATGCAGAGCCGGACTGCAGAAACAGCTGGGCCAGGCACATCTCCTCACTCCTGAAACTGGCACACATCGCGACAAAACGCAGAAAAACAACTAACAACAGCAAAGCAAACCTAGCAACACTAGCCTCTTAACGACAAATCCATGACATTTATTTTGGAGACGGCAGGTTAGAGAGCATCTAGAAATGACTCAAAACAGCATCTTAATTCATTATTCTCTGTTAAAATGACTGATATGCTCTTTAACACGTATTTATTCCTAAACTAGCATGTCGCCTGGTTCGAAAACCACTAATAGCAGCGTTTATCCGCGGCTAGCAGCACTTAGCCGCCTGTACGGTTAATCAATAAGAGGCTGTAGCTCTAACGGCAGTCTCGCCACTGAAAACGACAAAAATAGAGCAAAAGATGCCACCAACACGACTGACAATAAAATGCCAGAAAAGAGAGACTGTCCCGCCCTCAGAAATAAAACGCAGAAGCTGGTAACGTTCAGTTTTAAAACAGCGCAACGTAAAAAAATTCCTCCCCAGCTGTAACGCTAGCAGCGCCGCCGCCGCCGTCCGTTGGTGCTCGGGTTGCCAGATAAGTGGTGGCTGATCCTTCTTGGGTGCAGTGATTTCTTATAGTCTCCGAGTATAAATTGTTAAAAAAATATGAATAGATCAAGTTTGCTTTTTCTTACTTAAATAGTATTACCTTGTTGACCCTCATCACACTTCTGATACATCATTTAGGTTGCCGTTAATTGTGCTAGTCCTCATTTATAAATGCACCTCAAATGTACTATACTTAGATATAAAATATACTGATTCGAACCAGTGCCATTCATTTTTGCTGTTATTCGCCTCATTACCACACTGTTCCTTCCATCACATAGGGGATTTGACAGCAATCTGGCAACCGGAACATCCCTTAATATATTCTGTGCTGTATTCTTCCAAACCAGAGGCCCACCGCCTGCCTGTCCTTTGTCTAAATGGGTGTGAAGCTGAAGACCTACGTGGCACATCAAGTTTTGCTGAAGATCCATTGTTGAATTCATCTTCATATGCCAAATCTAGCAGGAATATATGTGACCGGTTCAACTGACAGCAGGTCATTATCTCTGTGTTTCTGTGTAGTCCTGATGCAGAGAATTTGGATGCAGTGTTAATTTTTCTGTGTAAGATGCCCAATTGTTTTTTTTATGTTGATCATATGGGAAGTATTAATTGGATACTCAAATAACTTTCACAAATTGTTTAATATACTCATTCAGAAGATTAATCTGGACACTATGCAGGTTCATTTTGACCCAGACAGGAGCTGATATTGACAATGGAGGTATTTATGCTCCATAAAGATGAAATCATGTTAAATGATTCTTCCTTGTTGGTCCACACCCAGACGGTAGTTAAATGAGCTCCAGAGTTGCATGCAAATTTAGACCCACTTTCATCTTCTGTCTAAAATCACAGCAATACTACTAAAACTGACACATTCTAACATTTTCATTTGGTGAAGTGCATAATTGCTAACACATATGTATTGTCTGTCTATTAAAGATTCCACTGGACATTACCCACATACTCTTTGGTACAGATCTGGACAGGACAATGTCATTTCTAGTGAATAATGAACTATATGCATTGACTATTTAGAAAAGAGACATATGTTCTGTGACCATAATTTTTTTTGTTTCATTTTCTTATTATTCTTTCTCTTTTATGACTGCTTTACTTTGTTTATTCCCAAAATAAAAAAGGGTTCTTAATGGTGATGCCAAAAAACAACTTTTCCTTCATTTTTTTTGATCCACTTATAAAATTTGTGTGGTTTTATGTACCAAAAAAGGTCATCATTAATTTTTACATGACCCACTCTTTATCCCTTAGAATTCAACAGGCTGATTTTGTGACTGTACCTTTAAGACTGATATATGTAAATAACCTCTGTTCTGATGCTCTCACTCAAAAAACACTCTGTATGAGTGGCCAAGACTAAACTGCTATAAGCTAAAGAGATTAATGTATGTAAATAAGTTGATTTTATATCACATCACAGAAACAATGAATTCACAACAGACTGTAGTTACAGCTTTGTTTTTATATATGGACTGTATAGACTGGGAAGTGACTGTTACACTGCAAAACAATGTTTATATATTATTTCATACTCTTTTATTTAAAAAAAGAGTGGGAAATTTATTTTTGCCATGACATAGGCCCTTCATAGGTTAAACCATTTCCAATTACATTTATTTTACCATTCCAAGCCAAGAACCAACTAGAACCAACTCAAACTGCATATGATCACAGTATGCTATGTGTCACCGGAGACTCTGAGCCAGTCTGTTGAGCTCCTGAGAGAGAGCCGTGACTGTATCCAGAATTTTCTGCCTGTCTCTCTCCAGTAGCCGGCCACCGCAGCGCTGGGAAAATTTATCTGGGTGCCAGAGGGCCTGCTGCTGCCGGAGAAGCTTTCGGAAGGTGGGAATATCAGACCGGTCAGCGCCGTGTAACATCACCGCCAACATCTCATCTAGGGAACCGCGAGGTGACGGCCAGGGGATGTCGTCGTATCCCAGCATGCTGCTGGTCTCCACACCAGAAGAGGTGGATTTGCTGAAGGTTTCAGCGCAGCGTTCCTCATAACGTCTCTTTTTTCCCCGCTTCGTCTCATCCTCCTTCCGCACAGCACGCTCCAGGTACTCCCTGTGCTCCCTCTCCAGCCTAGAGTGAAGTTCTCTGCACCTCCTCTCCTCCTCCTCTGCCTGCTCCCTGTGCTTTCTCTTCCTACAGTGAAAAGCAGCATCTCTCTGTGCCCTGGCCTGCTGCTTCGCTGCATACTCTCGTCTGATCCGCTCTGCCCAGTCTCCAAAATCTTCCTCATCTTTGTCATCCAGTAGAAAGTCATCTGGAAAAGATGAAAGGAAATGGCACTTTAATACCTTAGGTGGATCACTATGATGTAGAGCTGCATGTAATGTTTAGAGATCAAGTTTCTTTGCCCAAATCCATTGGCCAATGTTAAAATGTTTGTAGGTAATACAGGTCCACAGTTCTAAGTTCATTTAAGACAGTGAAACTAATCCAATTTACAGAGGAATTCCACAAAGTGTTCTAATTTTCTCTTTAATTCAATGCTCTGGTTGAAAACAAAGTCATTGGAATATTGTGGAATAATGTGAAATGACTCATTGTAGAGATTTCTTTACAGCGGTGGTGATAGGAACCAGGGGTTGCCATGCCTACAATACAAAAATAGCCACTTTATTCACTATTCAAAACCACCAGTGAACCTACATGAGTTTATATTTGGAACACTGTTGAGGGTAAAATAGTGGAAAATCTGAAAATTGTTTTTGGGGACAATTTCGCCTTAAAATACACTACATGTCATTTTTAAAAAGCCAAACGCTTTTCACAACTATCGTAAAACAATGTTTCAGACATCAGGCAATGTATTCATAACCATTTGATGTAATAATGTTCTGTGAGAGAGCTTTTAGAGGTGGATGTGTGGTTTCTATCACCACTTCTAATAAATATTTCTGACTATATAAGTTTCTCTAGAACATCACATTTCACCCCAAACCACTTTGAATGACTTAATTTATATCTTAATTATTTAATAATGTAGACATTTTGAGAACTGTGGAACTCCTCTTTAAATTGCTTGGCTATTTAACTTTAATGTCTCTAAAAGTGCCCCCAAAATGTGGTTATGAATATTCTGCCTGATGTCTGAGACATTGTTTTACAATAGTTTCCAGATAAAAATCCCTAAAACATTTTTTTCTTCACGGTGGAGGGATACATGCATGGTTTAGTAAGGCAAAATAGACCCCAAGAAAAATTTTCAACTATTTTACCAACATTACATATAAAAACACAGAAGACACCTATAGGTTCACTGATGATTTTGGATAGTAAATAAATTGGCTATATTTGTGCTGTAGTCATGGCAACCCCTGGTTCCTATCACCACAACTGTAAAGAAATCTAAGTCTCTACAACAACCTTTTTCACACAAAACCACTCTCAATGACTTTGAGAGCCATCCTGAAAATCAACACTTACCATTTTTGCCTTGCTAGTGCCAGGTCATATTAAACTCAATTCATCATATAATTTAAAAGATTAAATTTCTCCATTAAAACGTACTGACTTTTGCCCCACCTCTTTAAAACATCTGATTTTTGACGACGTCACTGTGCACCAGTGGTCGGGCCAAAATAATATTAACCAGTAATATTTTGTTTCCCCTCTCCCTCCCACCACCCTCATCTATCATAGGGAGAAAACGCTGAACTAGATTAGAGACCCTCCCTGATACTGTGTTTCGCACACAAATACAGAACAGCACGAAAGGGGAATGTCGGTTCCTATTAACAACATTAACATAACATACAGATCAATTAAAACATGCCTTGATCATCAGACATTCCTAGTAATGTTGCTCAAAATATGCCCTCACATACAGTCAGCTATCAAACTATCACATCATTATAGGTAAAACATACAGCCTTAGCAATCTTACCATCATACTGCCCAAACGTCTCAAAGAACTCATCTTGGCATTCACCAAACAGCTTCTCCCTCCACTTCTGCTCAGGGTCAGTGTGCTGAGGAGAGTCTCCTTCTTCACTCCTCCTCTGTGCATTATGACACAAGTGTGAGGAATATTGTTATAAGAGAAGATAGAGAGGATGCTCTATCATGCCCCATAGCAATGTACCATCTCAGGAGCTTCCTGGGGGCAGTCACTTTAGAGAAATTATCAGGTAATGATAGAATGTAAATAAGCTCTTTCCCAGATGTAAAAGCTTCAGAGCGACATTAGAACGTCATTCATTCATTCATAAACACATTAAAACCTATAGCTGCACAAGCACCAGTGTAGAACAGCTTAAGAGCAGGTGGCTAAGATGTCTTGTTCCTTCATTTAAAGGTGAATTCCACCTATTTTCCAAAATCTCTGCATAATTCAATGTTCAAGGCGTAAACAAAGTTATGGGGTAATAAAAACCAGAGGTCACCATGTCTGAAACACACACAGCCATTTTATTTACTATCTAAATTACCAGTGAACCTACACATGTTTTCTGAGCGTTTATTCATAATGTTGATGATGGTAAAATAGTGATAAATCTGAAAAAATAAGTTTTCTTTGCTGTACAAAGCCTTGTATGCACCTTACCTCATGTGTTTTAGGCCAAAGCCTTCTCAAAGCTATCATAAAACAATGTCTCAGACATCAGGCGGTGTGTTCATAACCATTACATGTAATAAACTTCTGTGAGGGAGCTTTTAGAGGTGGACGTCTGGTTCCCATCACCACCAACTGAGAAAAAAGTCTGACTAGGTAGGTTTCTCTAGAACAGAGCATTTCACACCAAACCACTCTGAATGGCTCTGTTTACAATTTAAGCATTTAATTTTACATAAGAATTTTTAAGAATTAGTGAAATGGTCCTTTTGTATTTGTATTAAATTTCACAGAGCAGCTCCTTACCTGCCCAAAATTGAGTCCTTGGAGCAGATCAAGAGGAGTGACTCCAGCTTTGTTCGGTGCATCCAGGGCAGCAGGACAGTGCTTCCGCAGTGGAATCACCAGGTCATCATAATCTGTAACAGCGTTGACAATGAAAAATGACCTGAGACTTCAGGACTGAGATTTCAGAAGAGTAGTGAACAGCTCTGTTAATTCTGTTCCATCCAAATACTCTTACATCTGATTAAGAATAATTGAAATCTACTTCCACACTAATTCCTTCAGATTCCTGGGCACACACATTTTTGAGGATCTTTCCTGGACCACCAACACCATGGCAGTGGTCAAGAAGGCGCAGCAGAGACTCTACTTCCTGAGAATTCTCAGGAAAAACAACCTTCAGGAGAAGCTGCTGATGTCCTACTACCGCTCCACCATTGAGAGTGTGCTGACATACTGCATCTCAAAGTGGTACAGCAGCTGCTCAGTGGCAGAGAGGAAAGCACTGAAGGGGGTCATAAACACGGCCCAGAAGATCATCGGCTGCCCACTGCCCTGCCTGGAGGACCTGTTCAGCTCCCGCTGCCTTAGCAGGGCAGCCAACATCCTGAAGGACACATTTCACCTGAGACATCATCTGTTCGACCTGCTGCTCTCTGGTAAACGCTTTAGGTCTACCCCATCCTGGACAAACAGACTTAAAAACAGTTTTTACCCCAGAGCCGTACGGGAGCTGAACACTTCCAAACACACACTGACAAGGACTTTCTATAGAACACTTTGCTCAGTAGAAGTGACTGAACACCACTACAACTCTTTACTGGCACTGACTTCATAGGACACTGTACACTGTTCCAGTGTTCCACTTCACTTCTGTTCTATTTATGATTCACTGTTCTCGAGTGTGTGATCTATAATCTGTATTCTTTCTGTGCATTAATTCTTAAGATGTGCAATACCATGATCCTATAAGCTATCCAGGAATGTGCAATAACTAACTGTACCCAACTTGTCTATTGTCTGTTTTATAGTCCTTTCTCTATATATTTAAGATTTGTGATACTTTTTTTCCCCTTAACCAGCACTTTATATGTTTTAGCCTTATGTTTAGATATTTTAGTCTTATGTTTAATTGTTTTGTATGTAGAAAGTGCCGTTGGATTGCTGCTCAATTTCATTGTACACTGTGCAATGACAATAAAGGCTTATCTCATCTTATCCGCACAGCAATGCATGCATACAGGAATTCTGGGTCGATGCAGATTTCATATACGTATGTGCCAAAGTCAATATAGAAATATTTGTAAAATACAGAACCTAGGACTAAATCCACCTGGATTAGCTTTACAGAGCCTTTACATTTATTTTATTCACTATCTAAAACCACCAGTGAACCTACATGTGTCTTCTGAGTTTATATTTGGAATGTTGTTGATGGGAAAATAGTGGAAAATCAAAAAAAAAAAAAGGTTTTTGGAGATCATTTCACCTGAAAATACACTACATGTATTCTTCCATCTTGAATTGATTTTAAAAAGCCAAAACCTTTTCAAAACTATCGAAAACAATGTTTCAGACATCAGACAAAGTATTCATAACCATTTCATCCAATAATTTTCTGGGAGGGAGCTTTTAGAGGTGGATGTGTGGTTTCTATCACCACTGGATTAGCTTTACAGAGACTTTACAGTTACTTGCGTAGAATTACAAACGTAGTAAAATTAATAAACTGCAGAGACATCCATGCAGTAA
Organism: Pygocentrus nattereri; assembly: GCF_015220715.1. NCBI lineage: Eukaryota > Metazoa > Chordata > Actinopteri > Characiformes > Serrasalmidae > Pygocentrus > Pygocentrus nattereri. Next base: position 19,550,132 of record NC_051228.1, on the reverse strand, counting down.
CCTAGTGTTATATAAACATTTTGCCCTGCCACAGTAAAGAACAAAATACATCATAAAACATCATCTTAAAATATACAGTCATGCGAAGAAGTACACACCAGAATCTCTCTTTTTTTGACATACATAGGTATATTAGTATTTGATCAGTATGTATAGATTAACATATAATCGAACACAAAACAATGAAAATTTGCAGTAATTTATTTAAATAAAAATGAACTGAGATTTAATTTTTCCTGTGGAAAAACTAAAGACACCTCTGGCTTCAGTAACTGGTACCACCCCCTTTGACAGGAACAAATATATGCAAATGTTTCCTAAAACTGTCTACCAGCTTCTGACCAGTTTCAACAGGATTCATTCCATAAACCTTCATTACTTTTCATCCATACTTGTCTTTGATCCTTCCCCTGTTGGTATGTTCACCAACTTTCCACAGCAAACTGCATTTCTGTTATTTTAATTATATAAATAATGACAAATATGCTAATTATAAGTGTCAGGTGATAAATTATATCACCTTTATCTAGCAACACTGATTAGATGATGACCGAAGATCTGTATGTTCAAATAAGTTGAAAAAAGACTACATTTTTCATGCTGTTCTTGGATCAAATATTTCTGATTATTAAACTTTTTGCTTGTGTATGGTTTAAGGCTCCTCTATGCATATCTCCCAGGTTATAGCTGTGTATGTCGGTTTACCTCTTTTGCCATATTTGCAAGCTCTTTTGGCAGCAAGGTGTAGCGGTGTGTCCTCATTTCTGTCCCTCTGGAGAGGATCTGCTCCGTGTTTCAGCAGGAGCCTGAGGATAGCATCATCACCCTGAGAGCAGGATAGATGCAGGAGGCTCCGTTGCCTCTTTCCCTGAGAAAAATTCATGCCTACATCTTTGTGTTTGCGTAGGTACGACTTCAGCTTCAAGAGGCTCCCCTCCTCCACGTACCGCCAAACCTTTTTCTGCTTTCGTGACACCATCATTTCTTAGTGTCTTCACAAACGATTGGCTGGCTGGACACTTTCTACAAGAACAGAAGGTTAATAACAATGTACAGGTTTAAATAGGTGTATGCAGTTATATTTGATTTCCATTAAAACAGCTATTAAGTAAAATATTATTTTCTGTAGATGTTTCTGAGACAATTATGAATAAGATAATCTACTTGCATAAAGAAAAATAAAGTCTGAGAAATAAGGGAAAAAAAACAGGAGTTTCTGAAACTGGAGTTCAAAAATGATTATAAGCTACAGAGAAAATGTTCCTCCTAAGAAGACCTGGTAGACACCAAAACTGTCCCCATTAGATAAACTACACTTAAGCCTTATCACTCCAAAATCTAGATCTTAACATCACTGAATGTGTTTGATCACTTCAGAAAAAGATCAACCAACTTCTAGGACTGAACTTTGGAGGTGTGTCTGCAGATTTCTGTGACAAACTGAAAGTGAGTCTCCTGAAAAAAATGAAAGCTGTAATACAGGTAAAAAGTGGCACACTGAACACTGACACACCTGATATACTTGGTTGTTGAGGATTCTGTGTAGTTTTCTGTTAAACATGCTTTCTACTGTTTTTCCTGCCATTGAGAAACAAATATGATGTACTTAATAACTGTTTTGACTGGATATATTAAAAAAATTAAGGTTGGTCTCTGCCTTCTGCACAGTAGTGTATAAAAGCCTGAGCTATGAGTCAACCTGAAGTCACTCCATACATTTGTACACATCTGCTCGTCCAGTGTTGCTTCTGAAATGAAGGGTATTAATAGGAAATTTCTCCCTTTTCTGCAGTAACAGCCTCTACTCTTCTGGGAAGGCTTTACACTAGAGCCTAGTGGTGCAACAATTAATCCACTTAGTCGGCTAAAATCGAGAAGTAAATTAGTCGATTGGTTGGTGACATCATGAATCGTGTTTCTCACTGCATGCCATTGTACTTTTTTTTTGTAACTGGAGAGTTAACAAAAGTGCGATGGCAGCCTCACGAACAAAAAGGGTGGGAGCACCCTTAACCAAAAAGTTGTGTTACCTGGGAACACATCCTCCATGTTGGAGCACCTGAAGAGGAAACGCGTTGGCTCACTGGACCACGCTTCCTCTCTGTAAAACAATTGTGCTAGATATTAACAAAAATGACATCCTTCTTCATGAGCTGTAACATCTTTGATAACTGCATGCTGTCTAGAATCGTTAATAGAGTTGGAAGGGAGATGCCGACATCAAGGCCACCGGTAGCCCTGTAGCCCACACTTGGCATTGGGCAGGTGCACTTTGATTAGTTGGAACGAGGAAACAAAAGGCTGGTAAAGTTGCGTAATGCTAAAAAACACCTGGTGGTTAATTAGCAACAGGTCAGTAAAATGATTAAGCATAAAAAGAGCCTTTTAGAAGTACAGCTCGGGAGAGGTTTCCCACTCTGGGAAACACTGCTTACGCAAATAGTGCAACAATTCAAGAATAACGTTTCTCATCATAAAATAGCAAACATCTTGGGGATGTCATCATCTACAGGACATAATATCATCAAAAGATTCGGAGAATCCAGAGAAATCTCTGAATGCAAGGAAAAAGGTTGAAAACTAGTACTGGATGGTCATGATCTTTGGGCCCTCAGGCGGCACTGCATTTACAGCTATGATTCTGCAGTGGAAATCACTGCATGGGCTCAGGAACATTTTCCAAAAAGGAAATTTGAAATTCTTTTTCAGAAATCATGGATGCTGCATGGCTAAGGAGGAGATGGTCCACCTGGCTTGTTATCAGCGCACAGTTTAAAAGCCAGCATCTGTGATGTTATTGTAATATACATTCTGCATGTATTTCAACAGCATGGCTCCATATTAAAAGGTCTGCAGTCCAGATCTGTCACCCTCCTAAAACATTTGATGCATTATGAAACAAAAAATACAACAAAGAAGACCTTAAACTGTGAGCAGCTGAAATCCTATATCAAGTCAGAATTGTAAAATATTTAACTTTCAAAACTACTCCTCAGTTCCCAAACACTTACAGAGTGCTGTTAAAAGAAGAGGTGATTAAACAAAGTGGTAAAAGAGGTGATTAAACAATGCGGAGTGACACTGATGCTAAAATGTTGATCAATGCCTTCATCTTCTCACGCATCGATTACTATAACTCACTTTTCTACGGCCTTCCAGTTAAACTAATCCAGTACGTCCAAAATTCAGCAGCCTGGGTTCTTACCTCCAAGCGCACAGCTCATATCACTCCTATTCTTTGACAGTTGCATTGGCTTCCTATTAGTTCTAGGACTAAGCACAAAATCCTTCATACCTTCAAGGCTTTACATGGTCTGGCTCTGACACACCTTTCTGATCTGATTTCCTTATATTGTCCCTCTCGTGCTCTCCGATCTTCTAATGCTGGACTCCTCACAGTAAATTAGGACTGGTTTGTCAATGAGGTGTACCCTTAGTTTTAAGCCTGGAACTTCAACCTAATAACACAGAGCTTTTGAAACGCCTTGTGTGTTGTGACATCACACCACGACTTACTGGCTATCTGGCAAACTACATTCAGGTGGCTATTTTGCTGCTCTTGGCCAAAATAAAACAGGCCTGAACTTTAATTAATAGAAAATATTCGCAATTTAAATCGCAGTCCCAATATTAATCAGAAAAATCTCAGTTAGATATTGTCCTCAAATCGCTCAGTCCTAGAAAATGGTCATACAAAAAATAATTACCACTGCGTTTGGTATATAAACTCACACAAACAGCTGGACGTGGACATCAGCGAGCAAAGTAAGCTAACATGCAAGAGAAATGCAGGACTTGAGCCCTTTAAATGGTTTTACTGACATCAGCAGTCTAAACTCTCAGAAAACGAAGTCATTTAAGAGTTACCTGGTCTATAACAGGAGTCATCTCGTGTATGTCGAGTTAACTGTTTAGGAGTGAAAGGTTAAATTTATGAACATTCAAATATAAAAACACTAATAAACTCGCTACACAACGTTTGCAATCGTACGCCCACAAAACAGGTCCCTCACTCCTCAGCGCATTCGTTGGTTCCGCAGGATTAGTTCCTGGTGTAGTTGCGTGTCAGTACCAGCAGGGGTCACAGGCCCCTCGCCATTGAGCTATAGAGTGGGTTTAAGGTTTAGGGAATTAAACCTTTTTTTTTTTTTAGCTTCGTACTAATTTTTTGACACATGTGAGCTTTTCGAGTACCAGCCTCATTACAGGACCGTTTAATACTTGTATCTGCAACAACCCTGCTAGAAAAAACAGCATAGACTAGCACGGCTTGTCACCAGCAAATACAGCATATGTTGTGTTTTGGATGCTGGTATGTTGGTCAACAGGCATGACCATGCTGGAGCGACCAGCTAAACCAAACCAGCATTGACCATCTTAGATGAGCATGAAAAGATTGTGGGTCCTGTGAGGATGTTTGGTTTCTCCCACCAGACAGTTAGCCTAATCCCACTGCACCCCTTGGGAGTAAGATTAAGAGACCCTTATTAGTCCCACAATGGGGAAATTTCAACTCCGCATTTAACCCATCCGTGAAGTGAAACACCACATACACACTAGTGAGCACACACACACTAGGGGGCAGTGAGCACACTTGCCCGGAGCAGTGGGCAGCCCAATCCGCAGCGCCCAGGGAGCAGTTTGGGGTTAGGCGTCTTGCTCAAGGACACCTCAGTCATGTGCTGTCGGCTCTGGGGATCGAACCGGTGACCTTCTGGTCATGAGGCTGGATCCCTAACCTCCAGCCCACGACTGCCCCCAAACTCCACACAGAGAGGACCCTGGCCGCCCGGCCGGGGAATCGAACCCAGGCCCTCCTCACTGTGAGGCGACAGCGGTACCCACCATGCCACCATGCAGCCCTAACCATTAGAAGACGGTACATTGTGGCCATAAAGGGATGCACATGGTAAGCAACAATACTCCAACAGGCTGCAGCGTTCAAAAGTTGATTGATTGGTATTAACAGGCCTAAAGTGTGCCAAGAAAACATTCCCCACACCATTACACCACTTCCACCAGCCTGAACTGCTGACACATGACAGGTTGGCGCCATGGATTTATGCTGTTGGTGCCAAATTCTGGTCCTCTCTTCTATGTGCTTCAACAGAAATCAAGATTCATCAGCTCAAGTGTTTTCAACCTTAGTGAGCCTTTGCCCCCAGCAGCCTCAGTGTTATGTTCTTGGCTGACAGAAGTGGAACCCAGTGTGGTCCTCTGCTGTTGTAGTCCATCTGCCTCAAGGTTTGACATAAATGCCTTTTGTCCTGTCTTCTGCCCATTCTTCATTGACTTCTAATCAATGATGTGTTTTTGTCTGCAGAATTGCTGCTGCTTTTTCTTTATTGCTCCATTCTGAGTAACTCTAGAGACTGTTGTGTGTGAAAATCCCAGAACATCAGCAGTTATAGAAACACTCAAACCATCCTATCTACCACTGACAGTTGTGCCACGGTCAAAATCACCAAAATCACATTTTTCCTCATTCTGATGGCTGATGTGAACATTACCTGAAGCCGCTGCCTGAATCTGCATGATTTTTTGCATTGCTGTATTGCTGCCAAACAGTTGGCTGATTACAAAACATTATTTCTGATGTTTCTTTTAACTTGTTTGTCGTTTGAGCCCCTGCCCCCCCACAAACATGGCCTTTTGTCTATCCAAAGCAAAAAGCTTGGGCTCTATTGCTTTATGTTATTGAAAACAGTGATTCCAGACTATTACCATTTGATTTTATATTGACCTATCAAATCTTAAGGTCTTCTAATTGCTAACAGATACATTCATTTTGCTATGGGCCCTGGGACCTACTTTAAAGGCTTTTGTCGGTCACACATTTTAAGTGGATAGTAATTCTATATGTGTGAGGATTTGCTTTTGGCCTGTAACACTGAAGCTGTTACCCTGCACTATGCGGGAGGTCTCTTTAGAGGGGCACCTGTTCAGAGGAAGAGGCAGCGCGTGAGAAAGAGTGCATGTGAGAAGTGAGTGTGCGTTTCAGCAAGTGTGTGTGTGTGGGATGGATGTGTGTTTGGAAGCTGTTGTTATTGCAGGCGAGAGAAGTAGCTGCATCAACAACATCCAAAAGTAGCAGTGCAGCAAAAGGGACCGAACAGGCTGCTCAAAACTCAGCTGGTCCAAGTCAGGTGGAACGTTAAAGGGAAACTTCATTGTTTTTTTTCTAAATTTCTGCATTAACAGGTAAAATCTATAGTCCTTCAGGGTAATTTGTGTGAAATGCTCTGTTGTAGAGAAACCTACTGAGTCACCAAGAAAAGGGTTCTATATAGCACTAAAAGGGCTCTTCTATTGTAACAAACTTGACATTGCGTCAATAGAAGAACCCTATAACCATATAAACCATATAGAACACATTCTCCAATAATCTGAATGCTTTTGTGATGCAAAGAAACCTATAATCGTGCAAAGGCTTCTTTAAGTATTCATGGGTCTATATATCTTTTTCTATATCTTTTTAAGTGTGTAGGAATAGTTGAGTCCTGTCTGGAATCACAGTGAGCCATTTTCTCCTCTTTCTGAAATTTGGCTCCTGAAAAATAAATAAACCTCAGTTTTTCTCACTTTGATCAAAATATTGTCACACAAATAGATTAACTCTTTATTGTCTGTCACCCCAGTCTCGGCTGAGTAATATTTCCATAAGAAAAGTGTAAGCTCATCGTTTTCTTGTACAATAATATAAGACATTTTTTCTCTGGATTTGGGCTAAAGGAAATGGTGAAACCGAGTTTTTGTCTCTGTTAGATGATGAACTGATGTGTCTGAGTGTGTGTGTGGTGAGGAGAGTGCAGTGAGAGTGTGAATGCCATGAATATGTGCAGCTGAGCTCCGTCTCTGACAGGGCTCTCATTTAGCAGCTCTGACAGGCCTGCGCGAGGGGGAGCGCTCAGAGGCGCTTGCACAATGGAGAGGATAGAGGGTGATAGAGGAGAACATGAAGGGATGCTTTGTGGTGCGCGGAGGATGAGCTCTCCTGCAGATCCGGTGGGCTCCACGCTTTCTGGACCTTTCCACCCACGAGCCGAGGACAGCCATGAACGTGATTCCCTTCATAATGCTCCCCTCCTCAAAGATTAACCTGGAGAAGAAGAAGAAACCACTGAGCAGGCACTCGCTCCTCTGAGGATTAGCTGTTAGAGGCTCTCCAGGTGTTTGAGGCCTCAGAGTGTCAGCCTGAAGGTGCTAATGCACTTTAGCCTGATTTCGTAATGCAGCTCCACTGCCTACGGCATGCTTTCCTGACTAACTAGCCCTCCAAACTTTCTATGATCTTGTGTGTGATTATTAAGTGCTGGGGATTTTTACTGAGCCTCCTATTCTGATCTTAAAGGCACTTATCCAACATTTTCTAGCATTATACACCCCCCCCCCCCCCCCCCCCCCAACACACACACACACCTCAGCCCACTTTTAACAGTATATTTGTGTACAAAAACAGCCATAATTCATTTTTACATGACCATTTTTCAACATTTCTTTATCCCTTAGAACTAAATAGGCTACTCTTGTGTCCTTGTAAGACAGATATATGCACATGAGCTCTGCTCTGATTGACTGTCCTGTATTGCATCTCAGTCACAAAGCAGTTTGGGCTAAAATGTTCTTTATGATTTCAGTGTGAATGGGCGTGGCTAAAGTGCTGTAGGATGAATTGGCAGATATATGGCCAAAGGTATGTGGACACCCAAATCATGGAATTGAGGTTTTTCAGACACGGTTTTTCAAACAATTATTAAGGTCAGGCGACTGTGGGGGTCAAAAAAAATCTTTTCATTTCTTCATTTTTCTGCATCTTTTTAGCTTCATCTGACATTGTCTGTAAACACATAAAAATATTTTCTGCTCTTGCAAAACATTTCATTGCTCACTAGTGTACATCTTAATTTCTCATCTGCCATCAAGCTTTCCTCATCATTTCCAACAACTTACATACAAACTGCCAAGATAAATAACTTGTTAAATAATGTGTTTAGGTGCCTAAACTGTTTTTGCATCACATAGTATATACAGTTGTATGCAAAAGTTTGAAAAAACCCAGTCAGGTTGTATGTTTTATGAAAACAAGTTAATACATCTTTTACGAGACAGGCGTAAGTATCACATTTGGCTGCAAATTAGTGCATAATTGATTTATTTGCTTAGTTCAATATATCAGAAAACATCCATCCATCCATCCATCCATCCATTTTCTAAGCCGCTTCTCCGTCAGGGTCGCGGGGGGTGCTGGAGCCTATCCCAGCAGTCTTCGGGCGGAAGGCAGGATACACCCTGGATGGGTCGCCAGTCCATCGCAGGGTAGACAGACAGACACAGACAGTCATATCAGAAAACATAAAAACATTAAATATAGAATGTGCCATAACTTTGGCACAGGCCATTTTATGCTTCCCCAATAAGTTAAATTCAGCTAGTAGACTATGATTGTGCTTTAATATGAACAGAAGTGAATTCTCTGTAGAGGATGTGTTCACTGAAACCAACTGTTTCAATACTTTTCAATATTGCTTTTTCAAAGAAATCTTCAGGCATAGATATACAGACAGTTGGCACTTTTGTTGTTTTGATTTATCAGGCATGACCCTAATGTGTCTAACGGCCTCTCGGTGGGTAAGGTGGGTCGTGAGGGTCCTGTGTTAAAGAGATAAACATGAGCTATGCTGCTGAAAGAGAGGATTTCCCTGCACAGGAACCTGCAGACTCTATCCTGTGCACCCTGGGTGGGAGTGTGGGAGGGCAGATGGAGGGAGCCGGAGGTGTAGGCCACCGTTTCCAGCAGGAAGCTCAAGGTCCTCCAAGATCTTCTTGAGGGTCACCACGCGTTTCCCTCCACACACCCTGCTCTGTGGCCTAGAGGTGCAGGACACTGCCTGAGCCACCCCACCATCCATTGTTAAGGTCCAGCAGAGCTGCTTGTGCTCATTTCCTCAGGAGCTATTTCTGACTGGCCTGCTTTTCTCCTCGTGGCTCTGATATATGAGCGATTGTGCCTTTGCCGGGCCTTTCCCTGATCCCTCTGAGGAAACAAACTGTTGGCTCTCACCATTGGGTCAAAAAGTCTTTTATAATTGGATTGATAAATGGACAGATTTATTGTTATTTCACAGCTCATACCAGTGAAAAGGCATAACAGTGAAGGAAATTCTTGGGTCAGAGGTCCAACATAGTGCAAGGACATTAAGTGCAAGGACATTAAGCAGCATAAATCTAATTTAAAACTGATACAACTTGATACGTACCTAAAAACCTGAACAACAGTGTAAAGTGAACATTAATACAGGAGAGATATAATTAAATTGTACATGCTTCAATACAAAATGACATACTTCTCATATATACTGTTTTTCAATCCTGCAACAATAAATAACAGCCTGTAAGAGGAAAAATATAGAACATATTTCTGGGTTTATTTGGCACAGTTGAAATTTTACTGCAGTTCTGCAACAGTGCTGCAGTTGTGTGCAAAGGTTTGGGCACTCCTGGTCAAATTATATGTTTTTGTTGATTTTCTAAGAATAAATAAGTCTGTTCTGCAGAGAACACTTCTGCAATTCCTGTGCATTGGCTAAATTTAACACACTGAGGGAAAAATATAATGTAGAAAGTGGCCTCTGCGAATGGGATGGCCCAATTTTTTTCAATGTAATCTGCAAATCAAAGGAAATTATGCACTCTGCTATATTTAAATGTATACCCTGTAATGGATGCATTCAATGTTTTTGCTTCATTCAACATTTTTGCTTATCTCTTGACTTAATTATTGGTTTCTGACATACTTGTCTCATAAACATGGGCAAAAGTACATTACATAAGCTAAAATCAGTAGAAGCAATCATTTTGAAGTCTGAATTCTATGCTAAATTCTGAATTCTCTATGTGTTTCATGCTAATTTTGCTATAAGCTTTTTCCTGTCAACCACACTAGCCTCATGTTAATTAGCCTCCAGGGCTAAAACTAAAGAAGTCTTGGTTCATTAACATCATTTGAGTTAAGGGCGTAACTGTGAATTTTTTTTTTTTTTACAGAACTATCACTTTAAATGCGATCAATTGCCCAGCTAGCTACAGAATGCCACAAAGCAGTTGGACTTGTAGGGTGTGTTTCACAGGCCATTCAGAAGCTCCTCATTCACCTCTTTTCATATTCCTACAGCGGGCAGTGCCTACACCTGGCCAATCAAAACAAGGCCTCAGCCATTCAGTGCTCTGACTGCAGTCAGCCACTGTAAAAGCTTTTATTCATCTCTAACGCACAAATACTCAACAAACAGTCTCTTCCTCAACTACATGCTGCATATTTATGGCTCATCAGCAGGCTGGAGCAGTTTGCTCAGGTGTGGTGACGTATTTTACATTGAGCTATTTAAATGCAACACATGGTTTTACAGAAGTGTGAAACTTACCAAAGTGTGAAACGTTTAGCTTAGACAGTAATAAAATCAATCAATTTATTTATGCATATATATATATATATATATATATATATATATATATATATATATATATATATATGTTGATTTATGTTTTGCAATGACCATATTGCTAATTGATAATATATATTATATATATATATATATATATATGTTGATTTATGTTTTGCAATGACCATATTGCTAATTGATAAAATTAATAATATAATATTACCACATTGCACAAAATAAGCAATAAAGACAAACAAAATGTTTGGTTTGCATGTGGGTCTGTTAATGTCTGTATGAGAGTCAACAAAGACATGACACTCTTTTGGGATACCAAATCAAATCAAATCAAATTTATTTGTATAGCGCTTTTTACAACAGATGTTGTCACAAAGCAGCTTTACAGAATTTCGGAAAAGACAAAGTTTCAACAGGACTGTAAGAATGTACAGAAACCCCCTGGTGGGCAAGCCAGGGGCAACAGTGGCAAGGAAAAACTCCCTCAGAACTGAGGAAGAAACCTTGGGAGGAACCAGGCTCACCAGGGGGGACCCATCCTCCTCTGGTCAAACTACCTACAAGTGGTTATACTACTAATATTAATAGCAGTAATATCGGTATTAGGAATAACTAGGAGTCTATGAGAACATCAGCGTAGGGTGGGCAGCTCGTCCAAGGTAGGTGGTGGTAGCTGGGGCGTGGGCAGCTGGTCTGAAGTGGGTAGCAGGAGGGCTCAGCAGTCAGTCGTCCTTCAGTTTCCAGCCAGACATATGGGTGAATTGTATACTCGGAAAGAAAGCAGGTAAATGGAATTAGTTTTATTCTATCCGTTTGTACATAAACAGGGAATGTAAACATTTACAGAGTGTGGCTAACGACTCCAGCAGATCTGACTATGACAGCTTAACTAAAAGGAGAGAACCAGAAGGACACACAGACACGGCAACACTCTGAAACACTTTGGCATGCCTCTGCTCCACCGTCCACAAACCTGAGTGACCGCGTGCGAGCAGCGGGACGACAGCAACAGTGTCTCAGTTTACTATAATTCCCTGTGTCCATGGACCCCTGGATCTGCTGCCTTTATCTAAGGGGGAAGGGGGAATACCAAATAATTTTGTTAATCCATTCATGGTGGAGGGATACATGCAGGGCATTGTGAGGCAATATAGTCCCCAAAGAACATGCACTTTTTCAGATTTTTGACATTTTACCAATATCCAATTATTTCACACAAACACTCAGAAGACACATGTAGGTTCCCTGGTTAGTAAATAAAATAAAATGTCTATATTTGAGTTGTAGTCATGCTGACCATCGAAAAGAAATCTGAACTATTTCACACTAAACCACTTTGAATCACTCTATTTGCATCTCACACACTGAGTTATACAGAATATTTGGAAAAACTTGGTGGAGGTATTTTCCTCTCCTGGAATTCAATGCCTTTGAGGTTTTGTTCTGAAAAGAAATGACGTAATATGTTGCTTTTAAAATATGTTACTTCTACAACATTCACTTAAACTAATCAGGCATAACATTCTGACCACCTCCTTGTTTCTACGCTCATTGTCGATTTTATCAGCTCCACTTACTGTATAGGTGCACTTTGTAGTTCTACAATTACAGACTGTAGTCCATCTGTTTCTCTGCATACTTTGTTAGCCCCCTTTTACCCTGTTCTTCAGTGGTCAGGACCCCCATGGACCCTCACAGAGCAGGTACTATTTGGGTGGCGGATCACTCTCAGCACTTCAGTAACACTGACTATAGTGGTGGTGTGTTAGTGTGTGTTGTGCTGGTAGGAGTGGATCAGACACAGCAGAAACAAGGACAAGGTCATAGTGTTATGCCTGATCAGTGTAGTTAAATTAATTAAATTAAGCTGTCCCATTAACATTCATTACGTTCATTACATCACACTTGCTTTTTTCTAAAAGATAAGCCTCAGTTTGGTCAGGAAGTGGCATGTGTGATGTGTTTGATGTTTGTGATGTGTGTGTGTGTGTGCGTGTCGGGGGGGGGGGGGGGGGTATTAACTGGAGTGTGTATTGTTAACTGCTTAGTCTGCTTTATAGTCCCTTGTTGTGTTCATATGTCAGTGGTTCTGTACTGTTAGCCTCATTCATTAAACTCTTATCCACATTGACCCAAATCCATGCACATGTATTAAAATGTGCTGCTTCATTACTTCTACATGACTGATGTCTCTCAGTTTACTTCTTTTGTCAAGAACTTTGTTGATGTAATAAACTTTCCGTGTGTGCAAAGTTTAAATCATATAAATTCAAACCATTATGTCTTTCAGTGCAGGAGATGCTGCATCACCCAATAACAGAGCTTCAGGACTTAAAATACGTTTCAAGTAGGACACTTCAATTCACTTAGGGCTAGACATTATGTAACAAAAAACATATAGTGCATATAGTGAATATAGGGCTACATATTGCAACTGTAACATGTCTTGCCTGTTGCATCAATAAAGTGAAATGCTTAGATCTGCCTGCATTGCTGTGATCGAATGTATGTACCTTTGCTTCAGTGTTTATGTCAGTTTCCGTCAGTGTTTACGTCAAGATTCTTGACCCCTTTGATTTGACAGCTCATCTGGAGCTGTGATTGGCCAGAATCTTTGTTGGCTCATTTGCATGTTATGATATCAGAATTTCAAGGCAATAACTATGGCTAAATAATTGCAAGCAATAATTGCAAAAACAATTAATTAATAGTGTGTCTAGCCTCACCACCGTGAGGAACCAAGAGTGAAAGGGAGAAAACTCTTCAAGAACATGAGAAAGAGCCACTGAGAGGATCCAAGACTCAAAGGAGAAATTCCTAAAGAACATGAGGAAGAACAATGAAGACTAAAAATATAAGGTCTCAAAGAACACGATGAAGAACCACTGAGAAGCACCAGGGCTCCAAAAGCTGTTAGCGCAGAGCAAATGCTAAACTGTGACCAGAATCAAAGAAACTCTGAACCTCAATCAAGCAGATCCAAACGGGGCCATTACAGCCGACGCTTGGACACGGATTACGGAGTCTGTGTAGTGGTTAGTAATCATGTTTCATGTTTTCTTGGGTTTCTTAGTGGAGATTTGTCACGGTTCAGCCTCCCCGCTGATCTTGGCCATCAAAGCCATCAGGAACGGCTTGAGTCCACTACACACTCTCTCACAGCAGCACTGATGAGTGCAGCACTGCGCCATGTATTGATGTGTATTGTGAGTGCTGTGGCTGAGCCTGCAGCCATTTCACAGCATCACACACCATCACTCACCCCTTTCATCTGCTTCCTCTGCTAATTTCAACACCAAACAATGAAGTCCACCACCACAGGTAATAAACAAACTCCTCGGCCCACAGCCACTTCTGGGCCAGTGCTTATTAGGATGCTGCATTTATGGACAAGTAAATGTGGTTTATGGAAAAGTAAATGTTACTTATTAGAAATTGCTATAATAAGTGAAATAGAATTCATTTTTTTGGCTGGAGAATTAAATTTTTGGCAGAGAAAACACTCATATTTGTGCGTTTCATTGGTCAATTGCACAGTCATCTTGTTGGTTTTTTCCATTTTTTTCTCAAAACTCTCCATGTAGTCCTAACACTTTGCCCTACCCCTCTATCTTACCAAAAATTAGGACACCCTACCCATAAATGTGAACACAAAACAGTAAGGGCTAAGTGATAGGGGCAGAACGCAGATACCTCATTTCTGTATTCTGAATATGAATTGTGAATACTTGGTTCTGGCAAAAAATTGTTATCCAAAATTATGTCACATGCTATATTTCTTTGTTGATTACTTAAATAGCCATTTAAACCCCCCCCCCCCCCCCCAACCCCCACCCAACCCCCCTTAACCCCCACCCAACCCCCCTTATATATCCAGAATACCTGTTACGCAACTATGGAGATATATGCACATCAAAATAAAATCTAAAATTGAAAATAGAGATATTTTTGGTGTTTAAATGGCTTTATATTTTTTCTTAGTACATATTTTTGTAATCTAAAACATTTGTAATGAAAAATATTTTATGTTTTCAATAATAGTAACAGGTATTATGACCCCTGGAAAAAACAAACACAATTTCAAACATTTACAAGGATTTTATTTGTAAAATAGAACCTCATCACCATTAGAACACCAGTAAGGAACACATAACAGTTCTTTATTTACAATACACCTATAGGGAAGTACATTTGAGCATTTTCAGGGATTGTTCTATTATACTACTGTACGCGAATATGTATGTGTGAGTAAAAAACAGTTACTTACTCACTAAAATTAATTTGAACAGGAATAGACAGAATATGAACAGCATCATATTTTCCCTTCAGGCCACCAGGAGATACATTCCAGCCTTTTGTCTGCACTGCTGTAAACATGATGTGCAGAGAGTGCATGCTTGTTCCTTGCAGAAGTATTTGCATTTCGCACAGGTGTTGCTGGTCTTGGAGTCATTTCTTTTGGGACAGACCTGTCACCTGCCACGTTTCCTGCCTGCAGTTTGAACCACTGGAGGAGTTGTAGCGTGTGTCCCTGTTTGGATGTCCTTCACAACATTTACAGCAGCTGTTGATGCTCTTGGAAGACACCGTCTTCTCTCGATATGAGGTTTCACCAATGTGTTACCCAGCTCTTCTAGGAAAATCCTCCTCTGACTCAGTTTCCTGCTGTTCCAGTCCTTATTTATTTCATTCCATATTACAAAGGCATTGTAGGTGCTCACATCAAAGATATTGAAGAATATTACTAAGGGCCAACGGGCAGTCATGCGTCGGCAACTGTGTGTAGTTACGACCTTGTTCAAGTTATCAACCCCTCCCTTTGTCTTGTTGTAGTCCAAGACCATTTGTGGTTCTCTGTCTTCTCTGGTGCTCAGGACAGCATCTTTGTGCATAGTGCTCATCAGCAGGACATTTTTCCCTTTCTTGGGGCAATAGGAGACGACAATGGCTCTGTCAGTGAAGGCAAACATTGAAGATGTTACCTTCCTGTTCTTCATCACAAGCAGTTCAGAGGGAAGCTCCGGTTTGTTTTTTCTCACTGTCCCCAGCACAGTAACCTTCTTTTTCAGCAGTTCAGCAGTGAAACAGTTATCACATGTAATGTTATGACCACTTAGTCCTTCAGTATTTTTATACAGTATTTGGCCGGTTGGCTCGGCATGTATTGTCTGAAGGGACAGCACCCATGAAATGCAACCATACATTCATCCACAGTCACGTGGGGGCCTGGACTGTAAAGAAAGGGTAATCGCTGAACCCACTTGTCCCATACATCCCATATTGCTGCGAGTTTGTCACGCTCTCGTTGACCCTGCATAGTTTCTCTGTCATCAAAACGTATGACACGGAATAAAACATGGAATGTGTTTAGAGATATGGTGGCTGGAAATATTGCCCTTCCAGTGTCAGCAGCCCAAAGGCTTGCTGTTGTTTTGCCTTTTGACTTGTACACTCCTTCCAAAATGAGCAACCCAATGTAGGCTTGCAAGTGGGTCACATCCAAGTCTTTCCAACTGTCCCCATACACACGCCTCCCCTCTTAATTTGTCATGTCAAGTATGTCCTTTTCGATTGATGGTGTTATGAAGAGCTGTTTTTGATATGGTGTTATGAAGAGCTGTTTTTGATATGGCTGACAGAGTATCTGGTGGGGCCTGGAACCATTTTGATGGCATTAGCAGCACTAGGTCTACCCTGTTGTTCAGGTGGGGAGAGGGACCATAATAAATTTCCATTTCTGGAAGGTAGTGTGTTTGCTGGTGGTTAAGAGACAAAAAGAGGATCAACACTTAGGGTCTCATTCTCATCAGAAGAGGATGCCTCATAATCAGGGTCCTCCTCAACATTATCCTCTGTCTCAGATACAGTCTCCTCTATGTCACTTTCATCGTCAAAAAGATGTGACAACACCTCATTGACAGAAAACCTTTCCTTAGAAGTCATTTTTAGTTGGGAGAGAGCAGAAAGAGACAGCACGCAGGGCACCAAGATAAATGGTTTAGATGGCTGCTGTGCCATCTTTTATATGTTTTTTCCACCCCTATGTTGTGTGAACTATCAATATCTTTGTCGGAAACATGTCTTCCCCCACAGCATGGAAAATATCAAAGTTCTCGTGAGAATTATGTGTTCCCCTCCCCCATATCATGTAAACTATCAGTGGTTCTCGCACTACTGCAGTTATGGTTATGTTAGATAAGGGCCCTAAAATTTTTTGATTACAAAATTGCATGTCATAGTGACCTCAATATCATCCAAAACAAATGTGTGTAAAATGCTGATATTTTTTAGTGTTTTATGCAGCTAAAACAGCCTTGGGTTAAATTTACCCCGAAGAAAATAGATGCGTACCACATGTGTACAGGACATTGAAAACAAATCATCATGTTTATTTTATGTTTGCCCAGTTGTCCCCATTAACTTATGAAAGTCATTAAATATGAAGCAAAAAAATGATGTCAATCATTTATTTTAAGATGTTAAACAATGAATGGGGTTAAATTAACCCCAAAGACAATAGGAGGGTTAAAAGAAAGAGTCATCAGAGTCATATAGATGGCCTTATGTCAAGGAATGCTGCCTATTTTAATGCTGGTTCAGAGCTGTAGATTGTGCTGTGAATGCAGTGATTTTGACACAGGCTGCATAAGTTCTTCTCAGGTTTCTCTCTTCCGCCTGCAGACGTGTCTGTCTTTGAAGGAGCACAAGGTTCGAACCATGAAATTCATGCAGTCGACGGGATCGAATGGCCGTTCCAAATCTTTTTTTACGACATCTTCGAACGTATCCACAGGAGATTTGGTGCAGGACGTAATCAGAGACTTGTGAAAGGTATAATGTCACACCTACAAGCTCTAAAACTCTTCAGCTGTCACTAAACCATGATCCAAAGTCAAAACACTGTGTACCACATCTACACACAACAGGCCAGAGGTGTGGAAGTAAACAGTCATTTTCTATATTTGCAAAAATACCACCATAAAACTGACAGCTCTGGTACTAAAATCTGATTAGTTGAGCTAATGAAAGATACTTGACACAGCAATGAGCACCTCATAACAATGGTATATTGTAGTAATGTGCCTCACTGTGCAGTGAATGGTCTATTATGCTGCTCATATGGATCATTGAGTGCAGTGAAAGATGAAGTAAGAAACTGGTTCTGTTTAAACAAAAGCTCTGAAGAGATTTTGTCAACAACTAGCCTAAAATAAAGCAAGCTAACAGGCTAAAGCACTCCTCCATTGATGTTAAGCTTTGAAGATTTTAAGGATTTACTGTAAAACTGCCAAAGATGAAATAAAGAAAATGTCTCATATTCTTTAAATGTCCATTTTCAATGTCAGCCTAGATCTGCTTAAGTAACATTAAACCTTGTGCAGGAAAGCAAATGTGTTGCACCATTAGCTTGATGCTAACACAACACTGGAAATTGCCTAAAGACACTAGTGGAAATGATCATTATTATTGTGGAAAGCTATATTATATTTTCAGTTTTATATGATAAAAGGTTAATGGAAGACAACAGTAGCATACTTTAAACAATCTAAATATTGTGTTGTTTATTGCAATTGTTATTAATTCATTATTAATCATTAATAAAATACTTTTCATGTTTTATTGAATTTTCTACTATATTCTTAAAGAAAAAGTCACTTGAAGCTGTGCTTTACAGTGATTTTACCACAGCTAAGGTAACACCCCCTACATCATGATTAAATCACAGTAGTACTTGGCCATTCATGGCTTGTTGCTTTATCAACAACATATGTATTTGTCTACTATTAATATTTAAAACAGTTACCTACTCAAACTGGGTATATGGGTAAAAGGTATCTGGAGGCGTTTTGCAGTCGTATGAGGTCAGTTCAGTGTGTAACAGTTCAGTGTGTAGTTTATATGGAGTATTAGTCATATTTTGTTGCCCTAACAACATCATAACACAGAGAATGCGGTAAAATGTACATGCAGCCGAGCATATCAGCTTTGAGACATGTTTGTTTATTAATAGGTGCTACTAAATGTATTTAGTTTGCTTCACATTCGAAGGATCCATTAACATTCCGGGAAAGGAAATGTACACAGGTCAAATCGTCTGCTTTGGAATATTTTAGTTTACAACAAGGGACCAATTTTTATTTCATTTTCAAGTAAATTTTTATGTTTATCTTTTATATGCCTTATTTGTGTTTGGTAACTCCGTAGTTGTATGTTTGTTTGATGTTTTAAGACTTTAAATAGAATTTTCTGTTGGTTAGTTCCTGAAGCTGCGTGAGTTTAGCGCTGAAATGCTAAATGCACAGGAATATATTTTTTATTTTACAGCCTTTTCTTTTCTATGAATGGTTTATTGTTAAAAATCATTGATCTTTTGTTTTCTCTCTTTATATTAGGCTAAATATATTGTGTCATCCTTGTGTATGTTGTCATATTGACTCTTTTTTATCTACTTATCTCTATATTTTGCTTGTTTAGGTCATCTGTAAAGCACTTTGTAAAGCAAAGTGAAATTGATTTTGTTTCATAGAAATAAAATGTATTATTACATTTTACCCATCACTGAGGAGCATGGCATTTTCTGCAATCAGGCCTTTACTGGATGTGTTTCCTGCACGTTTCTCGGAGCAGCACTGACAGATAAACAAATAAACAAACCAAAATAAACACAAAGGTGGATACCAGGCCACACACATTCTTCTGGGGTGGCGGGGGGCATGGAGGGGAGTAGTCATGGGCACATGTGTCCAAACACACACACATATTTGTGTGGTCTCAGAGGGTCCTTTTATATAACAGAAACTCCCTCCATTCTCTCACGCTTCCGCTCCTATCTGAACTTCCCTCACTGTCGTCTGTTCTCTCCCCCACACGCACACTTACACAGTGGTGAACACTGACTATTAGTGCTTAGACCTTCAGTGGGGGCCATAAATCTCAAAATATGGCCAAAAAAAAAAAAAACACCTCTGCAATAATGCTAATTTCTGCTGTTGCCCCTTTGGGGTTCTCATTGTATGTTAGCGCTTAGCCAACAGCAATTCATAGTAACATTTGCGGCTGTTGTAGATTAAATGTTTGAAGCTTGTAAAATCATTCCAAAAGTTTTATCTGAAGCTTGTAACAGATATTATTATATTTGATATAATTGAGCTTGTATGTATCAGTTTTACAGTGACTCTTCAGTAAAGAGTTCTGACATATATGTCATAGATATATATACAGAGCTCTATAGAGCTGCCGCCATTGTTTTACATTCCTAAAAACACAAACACAAACGTTTTTAGACTACAGTTCATATTCACGGGTAATCATACATCTCGAACTCTTGATTCTTACAAATTTGGTCAACTGGATATTTGAAATTTATGTCAGAAATGCCTGTCATGCTCCCTGTTATCGAGGTTAAACCCTCTAACATCAGTTTTTCAACAGTTGTATATTTTGGCAATCTTGAAAATTTACCAGTTTTAAAAGCATGTGTATTTGTGTGTAGTGTGTTGCCCATACATTCAAGATATAAAATAAATTTCATAAGAATGAACTGTATGGACCAGGGTTTCTCTGAGGTCTGAGCAAGGAGTGAGTGAGAAGTGGGAAATAGAACACCCACCCGGAGAAGAGCACAGCTAGCGTGGAGTGAATACCGAAATGCTTTTGAGTGAGAAGTGGAAAGTGGAAAAAAAACAGAGCAAAGCAGAGTGACATGGCAAACCTTCCAATGTTAATCAACTTGAATTAATTTTTAAATTAGGTGTGTATGGCAAGCAGAAGCCACTTTTACAAAATTTTGTTTCACTATTTTGCCACATGATGCTTTAGAAGCATGTGCAAAAAATACATTTAGTGGGGCATGATGATTGGCTGGTGGGGCATTGCCCCACTTAAAGACTCCTCAGGCATTATACTACACATAACTAATCAACCCTCAAACTCAAATGGCCTTTATGTGTATCAGAGCATGTGAGTGGAGGTGAGTGGCAGGCGTTTCCACTTCTCACTCAAAAGCATTTCGGTATTCACTCCACGCTAGCTGTGCTCTTCTCCGGGTGGGTGTTCTATTTCCCACTTCTCACTCACTCCTTGCTCAGACCTCAGACAAACCCTGGTCCATACAGTTCATTCTTATGAAATTTATTTTATATCTTGAATGTATGGGCAACACACTACACACAAATACATATGCTTTTAAAACGCTCTTCTTTATCATTTGTGCAGCAAAATGGACAAGACACATGCTCTGTCTGTTGTCTGTAGTGTTTAGTTTTAAATGGTGTACATTTCCAGTACGTAATTCTGTTGAACAGCTCCACAGGGCAGAAACTGTGTATGAACGGCCATCGCATGTGAGCTGTAGAGTCACTGCTGGTATGTAACAAGGAGGAATATTTCATGCTAAACTAGCCGCCATGCTCCCTTATAGCATCAGTTTCAATGGTTATTAAACAGCACTTTTCTCTTTATATTTTGTGTGACATGGTGCACATACTACTCTTTATACATCCTGTATAGAAAATCAAAAAATTATCAATGTAGAAAACTTACCAGCATTGGACGTTGGCTCATTTGAAGGCTTAAATGGGAATTCCACCAATTAAAAAATTCTAAATTAAAAAATTCTGCATAGTTAAATAATTGAGAACATTATTGAGAGTGATTTGATGTGAAATGGTTGACTATAGGGACTCAGATTTCTTTATTTGATTGTTAATGTGGAAACAGATTGTTTGTGCAAGGCAAGGATTTATTGTTATTTCAAAACATATTCAGAAATATCAGCATTTTATTATATGAAACGTCAATTACTGTTTATATAAACAGACATTCTGGGAAATGGAATCTGAATAATATTCCTTAAGTCCTTAACACTTTAAATTCTGTCTGTATGTTCCTTACCTTCATAACTACAGACCTCATGCATTAGTTTCAGTAGACACTGAATACCTCAAGAAGTTATCTGTATTGTAAACTATTCATAGTAGTTATCATGTAAATTCCTGTATAATAAGCTTATTGTTTAAAAACCTAAGCTCATCATCTCATATTACAATTCTGTAGTCATGGCAACATTGTTGTATGCCTGTGGGATGAATTTACTGTGTCCATTGTAGTGTTTTAATTTTTTTAACTTTTTTTTATAATAATAATAATATTCTGATCAATTGTTTGGATGAAAACCTTGTGTTTGCATAACATTTGCAACATTGTGAGGTGATAATTTAAGGCTCAAATATTTTTGTCAAATGACACACAGTCAGCATATACAGCTGGTCCAAAAGACTTGGTTGAATGACATGTTTGGTTGCTTTTCTAAGTGTAAATAAGTGAAAATAACACATTTAAACATGGCATTTTTCAAAGATTGCAAGTTTACCTTACTGGGAAAAAATAAACCACACAGTATAAATTGTGCCATAACTTTAGACCATTAAATTCAGCAAATAAAGAGTAATTGTGGATCAAAACATACAGAAATGTGTTCTCTGTAGAGGACGTGTTTGCTTGTTTATACTTACAAAACCAACATTTGAGCAGGAGCACCCAAACTTTTGCACATAACTGTGGAGCGTTGCTACCCCAGCATAAAATGCAGTTTATTTAATGACAGCATTTACAGATTGTAAATAAAACTACCTCCCTTGACTCATTCAAATCCCCACTGCGACTCAGTTTATATAATACAGTGATAACTCTAATTGTGTATTTATGTAATACAGTGCTAATAACCCAGTCCATATTGCGTATGTTACATTAAGTGCCTGCTGCGTGTGGGGGTTGGTGAAATTGGCACTTTTTCAGTAACTCCCTCCAGCTGAGATTATGTCCAGCCCAAAGCTCATTAGTGCAAAGATGGCTTAATGAAGGGGCGGCCTTTTAGGGGGTTGATGTACATGCAGCATTTGTTTGTAAGTGCTTAATTTGAATAATTATGAGCCCACAAACATCTAGCTAAAGTCTGTTTTCAGAGTGTGAAAGATTATTATCATTATTATTGTTTGTATGTGTGAAAAGCGGCTTGAGAGTCAGGACAATGGTGTGATGTATGTTCATGTTTGCTGAAATTATCAGAGGAAATACCAGAAATTTTGTGATTGCAACAACACACGCACAGCAATTCCATGCAGCTCTGTTTCTCAGAGGAGAAAAATGCTGATGTTTGGGGGCCTCTATGTATGAAGCAAGTAGCAGGAGAGGAAATCTGTCTGTAACGTGCATTTCCTGTTGGACATTTGCTTTGATTCTGGACTGACGGAGGACAATAAATGACCTCACTGCTGCCTGAAAACAGGGAAACAGCTAATGCTAAAGACATTTCAGCGCAGTCTGTGAAGGAAACAGCAAGAACGCTAACAAAAAGAGTGCTTTTTCAGTTGAAGAAATGTTTTATTCACAGAATACATATAATTATTTACAAAATAATTCATGGCAGAAAATGAGAAACTGACCAATTACATTCCACAAATGTCCACTAGCACACAAACACACGTCACAGTCTCTCATCTGTAAAAGCTGCCACCTTTTAATTGGCCCTCCAACATTTGTCAGTTACCATCTGTCAGTCTGATCCCCCGTCTCCCCCTGAGCCCCCCACCCACACACACACTCAGAAACTCTTTAATCAAGTTGCAACACTTCGCCTCGACTGACACCCCACCCCAAGTTTGAACTTCAGTCATGATGACAATAGCTAAAAGCTAAAATGGTCAAACAAAAACAAGGTTCTTATCTGCATCTGACCAAGTGCTTAAGAAATGAAATAATAAAAACGGTTTAAAAATGTGCTCATTTAAAAAGTTGAGAGCAAATATCTCTTAATCTGTCCTTCAGGCCACCCACCAGGCTGCCCATCAGCTCTAAGTCTCAGAGTCCCCAGAGTAAGTCTGGAAAGTCCACATGAGGCCCACCAGCCTGAGAGACAGTCTGGAATTCTGCCCCAAAACGTCTGGAGCACAGCTGTCTGTGGTGCTCTGCTCTCCAGAGGCATTACCGGGGTGCTGAAAAGTAAGGCCCATGGCTCTGGAGCCCTGGTGCCTGCATGACCGGAGCCACTCTTGCACTCTTGTGTTGAATTCACTTCTAAGTCCTTGGAGTGCCCAAAGGTGATAAAATCAACCAGCACATTCATTCATGCTGCTCCTTAAGGTGTCTTTTGGTGGACTACAAGAGGAAGAGCATGCAAGTGTTCCTCCAAGATCTGTAGAGTTAACATTAAGTTATGAAGGCTTGCAACATCTTGCAAGAGTCTAAGATCTTTAGAGCTACCTTGAAGGCTTGAACAAGGTCAGCTTGTGACCTCCTTCAAGAATCTAGGGGTGACGTCCTTCAAGAGTCCAGTGGTGCTTCTCCAAATTAAATAAGAGTTACCTTTAAG
Organism: Pygocentrus nattereri; assembly: GCF_015220715.1. NCBI lineage: Eukaryota > Metazoa > Chordata > Actinopteri > Characiformes > Serrasalmidae > Pygocentrus > Pygocentrus nattereri. The sequence continues at coordinate 19,526,309 of NC_051228.1, read as the reverse complement.
TTGTGAAGGCTTAAACGAGATGAAGACTTCTTTTAAGAGTCTAGCGATGTTTCCCTGCAAAAAAGCCTCCACTCACCAGCCCCTCACACCTTGGTGGCCAGCGACTGCGCCTCTGTCTTCTGAGAGGACAGGGAGCTTGCGGGGCTTGCATGGAGTGCCTTCTTTAGATTCAGCAAGCACAGGCACTGGGAGCGGAAGCGCAGATCAAAGAAGGCATAGAGGAATGGGTTGAGACAGCTGTTGACATAGGCCAGGCAGGTTGCATAGGGGTGGGCCAGGAGCAGGAAGGTGAGCAAACTGCAGGAATCCGGTGCCAGGCCCAAGTAGGACAAGGCGTCCATGCTTTTCACCACATGAAAGGGCATCCAGCAGGCTGCAAAAACCACCACCAGCGTGGTGATGATCTTCAGGAGACGCCTTTTGCGCTGATCCTCCTTGCGCAGGCTGTTGAAGTGCCGAGTGATGGTGCTGCCAATGAAGCCATAGCACACCATCATGGCCAGGAGTGGGAGGACAAAGCCCAGGGCAGTGGAGGAGATGCTCAACCCAGCGATCCAAAGGTTCTCTTGGCCGGGTTTGGTGATCACCAGGCTGAAATCCATGGCGCAGGAGGTACGGTTGGTGTCTTTGTCGTACATGGTGTTGCGAAAGAGCAGTGTGGGAGATGCCAAGACGCCAGAGATGATCCAAATAGCAGCCAGAGATGCCCTCATGTGGCCTTGGGTGCGCAGTTGGGAGCTGGTCAGAGAGTGGACAATGGCCAGGTAGCGGTCCAAGCTCATGCAAGTGAGGCAGAAGACGCTGGCATACATATTGAGCAGTACAATGTAGCTGCTGATCTTGCAGAGGGCAGCACCGAATGGCCAGTGGTACTCTAGGGCTGTGTACACAGCCCATAGCGGCAGGGTCACCACAAAGGTCAGGTCAGCCAGCGCCAGGTTGCCTATGTAGACATCCGCTGCCCTCCGCTTGCCCTGAGCCTTCCAAACGGTGAAGATGACGATGCCGTTGCCTGAAAGGCCTAGGATGAAAATTAGCATGTAGAGCACTGGAATGAGGGAGTATGACGGGGCCCACTCCTCATAGTCGCACATGCTGTTGTTTGGAAGGTCCTCATAGTCTGGGTAGTAATCATCAGAGTTATCCATGGTGCTGTTTTCCAGTTTGCTGTGATGTAAAAGTTCTGTTTGCAGTTCTTTCTGAAAGTTCAGCAAAGTTCTGAAGTATTCAGTTCAGCTGTATCCAGCACAAAGCAGGGAGAGACTGAAGAAAGCCAGCAAGGCAACAGAGAGTGTGTTCTCAGAGAGGAGTCCAAATGTGAATGCTCTGTGAGACACACAGTCCGCCTTTTAAAGGCCAGAAGCCCCACACCCCTCAACCACCCCCCCCCTCCTCCACTCTCCTCCCCTCCTCATGCCTCCTCCTCCTCCCTCACAGTTTGGTTTTCCCTCTTTACTCCACCAGTCTGTGCATGAGAGCAAAAATAATCACATATACTAAATCAATTTATTTAAACTAACATTTTACCAGTAATACAAAAACAAAACAACCTAGTGGGGATTGCCACTGCATATATATATATATATATATATATATATATATATATATATATATATATATATATATATATATATATATATATATATATATATATACATACATACATATATATATATATATATATATATATATATATATATACACATATGTGTGTGTGTGTGTGTGTGTGTGTGTGTGTAGACTCTATAATTACTCTTTTCAAAAAATATATATATGGATAAATGCATATACAGCTATATGCAAAAGTTTGGGCACCCCGGTCAAGTTTCATGTGCTGATGTTTTTCTAAGTGAAAATAAGTTAACGCATCCTAAACAGATGTTCTGCACATTTTAACACATAATTACTGTTTAGTTGGAATATTGAACATTTTTGAAAAATACGCTGCATTTACCATTTCGTTAATTATTTTCCTCGCAAAATTGTGCTAAAATTAGCAGAAAATTAACAAATCATGACTAGGGGTGTTCAAACATTTGCATATTACTTTACATATATGTACAAATACATTTTAAATACATTTTACTGTATTTTTGTGTTTTTAAATATTTTTTTATTTTTTGATGTTTGATTTTCAATATATATGTGGTAAATATAACACACACGCACCTATTTACATGTTATTACATGTTAGTGTAAGAGTCCATGTTTATAAATGCAATTTAATGTGTAAGTTGTTTATTTCTGTCATGTATTTTATTTTATATATATATATATATATATATATATATATATATATATATATTGCTAAACCAGAGTGTCAGAAGACTCATGAGAACAAGCCAGGACTCGTGTGTCTTCAGCTGTACAGAACTCCACTGAGCTCCTCACGGACAGAGGACCTGTGAATGGCCCATTCACACATGTGTCTTCATTTCCATCCCAAAACATGGAAACTGCTCCAAAGGCCAGTTTCATACATGTCTGCACAAGCCCAGAGAACATTTCCTAATGAGCCCGACACCATTGACTGCTGAAACATCTCTTTCAACTCAGAGCTCAGAGAATAAACCCTCACAGGACAGAGGCTCATACACACAATGACGGAACAGAGCAGGTCTGAACTGCTGTGCAGAAAAGGAAGAGAAAAGAAGAATAATTGATCCCCACACTGATACTTTCCTCTTGGGATCATGAGAGAAAGTGAAGCTTCTGCAAAAAGAAAGTCTTACTGACATGCAACACATTAAAAATATACCACTTAAAACCTGGTTTAAGATCTGTTTGAAAACAAATGAGAAGAAACACTTAAATAGATAGATAGATAGATAGATAGATAGATAGATAGATAGATAGATAGATAGATAGATAGATAGATAGATAGATAGATAGATAAAGATGGTGTTGAATCATGCTGAGGTGGTTTTGTAACTTCATCTGATAGATCATCCTAGATATTGAGGGTCTGAGGGTCCTCTGTGGTCCACACCCAGTGTCCGCTCACACAATTCATGTCACAGAACAGTCCAGAATACATTTACAGCCTGAACTCAGGGTGATCCTTCAACATATTGAGCAAGATAACATCATAGTGTGTCAGGCTCTGTAGGAGCACACGACCCAAACACATGGTCATTAGAGCCAGAGCATGTCTGTGGAGAGAGCAGTGAAATGTGGGAGGATGTGATGTATTTTGGGTGGGTCTATGAAGGAGTAAAGAGGCACTGTGGGCAGTTGTGGGGCGTCTACAGGTTCATAAACAGAGCTTTAGAAACAAAGGAAAGAGAAAAGAGTTTTGCTCAAAATGCACAACTGAATGTAAATCCAGTTTGGAGGATTTACAATTATGTGCAAAAGAGTCAAATGACACGTTTTGTTGAAGTGTAACTAAGTTAACACATCCTCTACAGCACATGTGTCAGACTTCAGTCCTCGCAGGCTACAACGCTGCAGACTTCAGCACACTGCCTCATTAAACACACCTGATTCAGCTCATCAACTAATTAGCAAGGCCTTCATGAATCAAATTCAGTGTTAGATGAAGCTAAACGTTAAACTCTACAGCACTTTGTGGCCCAGAAGGTCATCAGTTTGACATGTCTGTTCTACAGAGAACACACTTCTGCACACTTTAATGCACAGTTACCATAGATTTGCTCTGTTTGAAATTTTGGAAAATAATAGAACATAAAATATGTTGAAGTCAGCAAATAAAAAGTGATTGTGCATTACAATGTAGTTTAGTATGGTGGCTGATGAGACCCAGTGCATAGTACAATGAAAAACACATTGTGAACATATAAACATGGTACAAATTAAGAAAACTTTTAACTCAAAATGATTACACTGTTGCAATTGCCATCATCCTAGCTGTAATATGAATTATATTAGTTGCCTGCTAAATAAAGGTTGTCTTACTTTTATCTGTGAATGTTTAACCTGCTGACTGCCTCTGCTGCATTTCTGAAGATCTGATACCATCCATACTATCACTATGGAGGTTTTTTAAACTAATATCATTTAAATAAGCATGTCCCATTGGTCTTATGAAATTATCTTAGAGCATAGGGGGGGGTGATCTCAGGCTCAGCGCTGATGCACAAAATCCTGCTGTTTTGGTCTTATTGGATCTTAGTGCACTGTTGATCAAAAAATCTGGTACACCCATAACAAAATAAAATTAACAACATGTAAATTAGATGTAGATGGTGTGGAACAGTGCTGGGGTGCTTTTGGGCTGTGCTTAGTAAATTTATCTGAAAGATAACACTGGATAATGAGATGAGCGTGTTGTGTCCTATGGATCTTAATGTTGTCTTCAATACTCTTGATCATAAGATTCTAAACCACCATCTTGACCACCATCTGGGTCAGTCTCTCAGGTTTAAATCATATGCAATAAATAGACAGTTCTTGGTTTCACTGGGAAATCATTCATCACAAAATTGTAACTTTTCTTCTGGAGTACCTCAAGGTTCAGGTTTAGGGCCTTTGCTTTTCGCTTTGTACATGCTACCTATAGGTGATGTCATTAGGGAATATAATATCAATTTTCATAGCTATGCTAGTATTTCCATTCCTTCTGTTGATCAATGCTCTGTTGGGTGTCAGACATTTCTCAGTGGATGACACAACATTTTCAAGAACTAAGTCAAGAAAAAATCCTTAGTCCTGAAATTCAGAGAAGACTACTTTATGAGAAGCTCACCTCTTAAGCTTAGTATACCAGACCTAAAGTACAGAACCTGGGTGTGATCTTAGATCTGATCTGAGCTCTGTTTTATTCCGCGTGTAAATGCAGCCACTAAAGTAGCTTTTAATCATTTGAGAAATATCACTAAAGTTTGACCTATGTCGGAGAAACATGTTGCTGGGTTTGTTCAACAGAAGTGATCACAGTAATGATCTTATTACTGGAGAAAACAATCCATCATCTAAAACGCAGCAGCACATATCCTCACATCAACAACACAGAGCTCATATGACCCCTGTTTACACACTGCACTGAATGCCTGGATCCTTTAGGAGAAATTTTAAAGTTCTCTTGCTGGTTTTTAAAGCTCTAAATAGACCATTTTCACAAGAACCATAAGTACATAAATGCTGGGTAATACAAGTTCTGGTGTTGTCTTTCAGACTGTTATTAACTGCAGAAATATAGGTGTTTATATCACTTCAGCTCACCACAGAAAGGTGTGTCACTTTATCTTTGTCATTGTTGCTAAGACTGAAATTTGAGAATGTGTCCAGAACTTTCAGAGAACCAAACACACAACAATATCGGAGTCCAAACTAAATAAAGGATATACATATTTTGTGAAAAAACTCCTTCAGAGCTCTCAGTACAATAACATCAGCTAACATCTACAGAGTGATAAATCAATGGATGGTGAAAATAATTATAACCAAAATGCTAGATTAGCCCTGTTAGCTAGAGATGCTGAAACTGCTCACTAACAATAAACTAGTTAAAGTAGCAATAGGCTAAATATGTATATATCCCAGCAGGGGGGCTTGCCAAGTCATAAGGGCAGTTTGTAGTTGCATTTATAAGCACTCAGCTGGTTTCCTGATACATATAATCTGCAATGAGAAACTGTAAAACAGTCGCAAGGCTGAGTTCAGTTTCTTGTTCCAATTTTTTCCATTCCACCTTAAATAGTGCAGCAGTTACATTCTGTCAGCTCAGGCACCATTTAAGATGGAACCACCGGCTCCAGGAATGAACGTCTACTCTCCGCCGAACATTCGCTCCCTCAGTTTCTGATCACTTTTAAGGGAGAAAACGAGCTGTTCCTCTGAAAGCTGCTGTTGCAGCAATTTTAAATAATTTTCAAAAATCAAAAAATCATTTTCCTTTGCTGATCGTCAGCTGACAAACCATTGAAACTGAGATGAGGCTGTTTTTGCTTCAACAGAGAGAGGCTTTCTGTTATTTTGCTTATAAACTGTGAAGTGTCTGTAGAGCACTTTGAGCTGCCACTGATATGAAAAGGGCTCTATAACGTATTCAAGTGAAAACTCATCTTCTTCAGGGAACCAACTTAAACCAACTATAAATATTTTTTTGCAAATTTTTGTGTACAAGGCCTATTTCTTGGCAAAGCTTAAAAATGTGCTAAATTCAGCAAATAAACAGAAGATGTGTTAACTTCTTTTAGCTTCAAAATGAACATGTCATTTGACTTTGCACATAAAATATGTCCAGCTTGGGTAAATTAACCTTCACTTTGAAATTTAAAATGAAATTTCTCTTCATTTAATTTAACCCTTTAAACTCCAATTCTCATAACTACAGGTCATACACATTAGTTTCATAGCAGATACTGAATAGTTCACAGTAGATAACAAATAATTTATAGTAGACACTGAATATATAACTAGTATATACCGAATAATTAATAGTAGATACTGAAGAATTTAAAGCTTTTACTACAGATTTATTAGATACTTAGCATTTTGGTAGCAAATTATAGTGTAAATAGTAAATACTCAATTTGAAACCTACCTCTGGCCCTTATTTGTATACTTTGTTTGTTTTGTGTTTTTGGCCTTTTGTTTCACCATGAACATACACTTTTTGGCCTAAAGTTTGGGTACCCCACAAATAAACCATAATAGCAACTAAATATAATCACAACTGAATATAATGCTGCTGTTTAAGGGGTTAATGAAGTTTAATATCACTACTGAATAATTCTACTTACATGTATCTCTTTACATAATAATACAGGGCTGCAATAAATTCTGGTAAGTGCAATATGAATCGCAGTATCAACCTCATTCTGTTGTTTGCTGTATTAGGAGCAGACTGGACTCAGAGTGGGTAAGCAGGCAGGACGCTTCACTCGGCACTCTGACCCATCTATCAGCACTCGCACGGTCAGTGGCGCCAAGGCCCCGACCCCAACAGACACAACTATCCTCCATCAGCATGCACACGTTCTACTCCCTCTCTCACTTACACAAAAAAGACCCACAGAATGACCCAAAGACTCACATATACTCACTATAACAGCTCTCTGCTGGAGCCCTTACTGATCATCCTCAGCATTAAAGCTATACTTCAGCAACTAATCTGGCCCCCAATCCACATGCAGTTGATCAGCCAAGACATGCTTGAAGCTGCAGCTGTTTTGCACTTGAGCTATTAGGCTAATGTAGCCAACAAAAAATGGAAGCTTATACTCTGCTAATTTGCATTGAGAGCTTATAATTCATTTGTTTAGTCAAAATAATGATAACGTGCACCTGATGTGTGACATATACTCCATTAACGTTTTCCTTTTCAGAACGCTAGTTTGCTGAATGAAAATATCTACAGAATTTGGCTTAATTAGGTTTTGCATATAAAAATGAAATTAATTAGAAAATGTAGAAAAAAAAAGAAATACTTTATTGCATTAGCCTTGTTTAATCATGATGTTTAATACTGTCAAGGGTGATCTTCTTATGTGTTTAGCAAGCCTTCAGAGCTTCATTCTCTCTCTCTCTCTCTCTCTCTCTCTCTCTCTGGCAGTATTGTTCAGCCATGTCGTTGTGTGCAGTGGTGGGTGTGGTCCTGATTGCGCTCTATTTATAAAAGGGGCTTTTTCATATTTAATGAGTAAAGAAAGAAGTGGATGCACTGTTATCTAAAGCTGAATCTCAGATTATTCTCCCACACACCTGGAGACCCTCTTATCTCCTCCACTGCTCTTAATGGCACTGATAGGCAAATTTGATGAGCCAAATGGTTCAGGTATTCGCGCTGACATGAACACCACAGGAGCAGCAGCTGCTCATTTCTTTATCTCTAGTCAGGAGAACTCCAGCTGTGTTCGGCTCCTTTACTGATCAGAGAGAGGTTTTTTTCTCATCTGCTTCGCAGTCTGACACCTCACTGAGTCACAACACAGCATTTAGATACACCACAGTACAGCAGCGTATAGAGAGAATAGACAGAGAAAAAGAGAGAGAAATACTTATTGAGAAAAGAGAGGAAAAATTTGAGAGCTATATAGAGAGAAGGGAGAGAGAGAAAAAAGAAAAATATATAGAGAGGAGATAAAAAAGAAAGAAGAAACAGAGAAAGAAATATATAAAAAGAAAAGAGAGAGACAGATATAGAGAGAAAAGAGAGAGAGAAATATATATATAAAGAAAAGGGGGACCCTTATGAGCAGCTGTGTGGTGTGTTTGGTCTCTCTGATGTGTGTTTGAATGTGTGTGTGTTTAACAGTTGTTACGAAACCACCTCAGAGCGTCTTCAGAGTGTGTGTGAGGGTATGAAAAAAAAAAGTAAAGTGAGTCGACCATGAGGCTAATAATAATCTACAGCACACAAAGAAACAGATTACTGGTGTCAGAAAAACCCCAATAACAGAATGAGGAACAGACCTTACCATTAACATAGTGTAAAGACAGGGTTACACTAAAAAATACCTTATTACATACACCTACTTACAAATATACAATACACATGGGGTATATTATTATTATTACATAAAGATAACTACCTATATAATACACGTGGGTCATACTGTTATTACATATAGATACTTACATACATAATACATATGGGTCATACTGTTATTACATATAGATACTTAAGCAATAGAACACAAGAGGGAGTGTGTTATCACAAAACAACAACATGGCTGTGATTTAATCGCCGTAGATCATCACAGCCATGATCTTATATGTGATAACACACAACCTCGAGTGTTCTATTGCTTTTATACAACAGTTAAATAAATAAATTGGGCCATAAACTGTTATATAATTACATATATATATAATACATACAGGGCATACTGTTATTATATATAGACACATATATAATACATATGGGGCATGTTGTTGTATTTACATGTTATGCACATTTTAAGTAATTTGATGTAGTGAAAACATTTATACAACTGGCAAATAATTTTAAATAGTAAATGTTAAATATTAAATATATTTACTAGATTTAAGGTGACTTTACCAGGCAAGATGTCATTACTTGGATGTAACAAAAGCAATGAAAACTTTCCTATTGGTAGGTGTGTCCAAGTTTTTGACTGACAGCATAATGTATGTAGGTGCTTCGTATACAGCTTGGTTCATAAACTGGAGCAGATATATTGTAACCAGAGAATCCAGCTGTGTAGAGTCTCCCTTGACTGATAGTTTGACCAATAAGATCCTTCTAATCTCTCTGTGTTAAGTGGTCGTAAGTGATTGACACGGGCCTGCTAATCACTGCCGCCTCCAGGATGGAAATGTTCACACCTCAAAGCTCTGAGACCCCCAGCCTCCTGGCCCCCCTCTTCTAGCCCAGCATGGTCTCTTCCCAATCACACTTCATCATGAGCTCGAGAGCATATTGGAAGTGTGGATGTTTGTTTTTCCAGAACACAAAGACTCCTATGAGGACTAATGGGATATTTTCTGTTACACTGCACAAGTGCTTCCCTGCTCTAGTACTGCTGATTCAGCTCCAGGACTCAGAGAAGAGATTATTTACCTGATGTACTAAAAACACTGAACAGCAGAGCTCTGGCTACAGGGATGCAATTCAAGTTCATTTATTTATCCCCTTATTTTCTATGGGCTGGTTCCCCAGATCCAGATAAAGTCTATGTCTATGTGTCGAGTAGGGGCTGTATGTGGCCCAACACTTCAACTCCTACACTTATGCTCCTAACTACAAAAGTACATAGATTCATAGTACATAGTGAATAATTCATACTGATTGCTGACTGTTAAGCTTTAAATGGGAATTCCATAAACGTTTTAAATATCTACATAATTCAGTCACTGAGATGTAAACAAAATCTTTTACAGTTGAACCAGTGGTCGATATAGCCATTTTACTTATCATACAAAACCACCAATGAACCTACACATGTCTTCTCAGCTTTGTATGGAATGTTGTTGATGGTAAAACAGTGGAAAATCTGAAGAAACAAGATTTCTTTGGGGACTATTTTTGGTTCAAGGGTTAAAGTGTTAAATCTGTGGAACTGTGAGAAGTTCTAGACTTCCATGCATCACTCGTGTAACCCTATAGCCTACATTAACTTTAATATTAATGCTTTAAATGGCAGAGAGCTTAATATTATCTCCTTAAACAGCTGAGATCTTAAGCAGGCCCAGGCTTCCATTTCTCACTAAAACACCTAAAACATACTCTATGAAAAACACTGTGTTCCAAGTATTTACTGAATCATACACTTAAAGAGGAACTCCAATTTTTCAGTATTTCTACATAATTTAATGGTTGAGATGTGAACAAAGCCATTCAGAGTGGTTTGACGTGAAATACTTTGTACCAGAGAAAGTGAATTAGAGTTCACAGTGGTGGTGATAGGAACCAGACATCTTTAATGGCTCTTAAAGTTCCCTCACAAAAGGTTATTACATGAAATAGTTATGAATACACATCCTGGTGTCTGAGACCTATCTATGGTAGATTTGAGTAAAAAAAAAATCTATTTATTTTAATTCATTAATGGTAAAGGGATACATGAAGGGTGCCCTGAAGCAGAATAGTCCCCAAAAGATCTTATTTTTTCAGGCTGACCACTATTATACCATCATCAACATTACATATAAAACTCAGAAGACTTGTGTAGGTTCACTGGAGGTTTTAGATAGTTAATAAAATGTCTATATTTGTGTTGTAGTCATGATGACCCCTGGTTCCGATCATAATGACTGTAAAGAAATTTGAGTCTATACGTTTGTCTACAAATTAAGCATTTCACATCAAACCACTCTGAACGACTCTGTTTATATCTCAACCACCTATGTATGCAGACATTTTGATAAACTGGTGGAGTTTCCCTTTAAGGTGAAGGAATTTTAGGGACCTAGACATGAATGGGTTAAAATGGACCCCAAAAGACAAGACCTGCTGAATTTATAGGTCAGTTATAATTATAATGCCTGCATAATTCAATAATTATAATGGAAACAAACTCGTTCAGAGTGGTTTGGTGTGAAATGTCCTAAATTTACGGTTCACAGAGCTGGTGATAGGACCCAGCCTTAATATCTTCACTAAATGGAACTAAAATCAGGTCAGAGAAGAGGAACAACAATAACAGCAACAAACGGGCTACTAGAGCAGCTAAAAACAGGAGCAAAGACAACAACCGGTCAGTTTTCCTGGAGACGGGACACCACTTAATTAGCCAGGCTAAAACATCTCCTATCACACACAGCCTCTATCCTGTCCCTCTGCAGCCTTGCCCTGCCGTGACCCCGCCGCACTAACACAGCACATGAGTGAGATGGATTGAATGAAACCAAAAACTCAGCAGTTGGCATCATACTAGAAATACCAGGATATGCTAACTGCTGACTATGCCCTGCTAGTGTCAGCTAGCTTCTTCTTTCAGACCTAGAAGCTCCTAGCTGATTGGGTATACGCTGTGATGTTTGTGTCATTGGTGTTTTTTTTTCTGAGCAACATTTGCAGGTCTAAACACACGACGGAACAGTCTATTTCTATGCTTTGTGTTTGTCTCCTTTGAATCGATAAAATCTGTCCCTGGAGTAATTGCTATGTCCATGTTGGCCATAGTAATATGTATGGAACATTTTCCATAATTGTGCCTTATTCACTATATAGTGCACTATATAGGTTCCGCTATTTTGTAGTGGTGTCTAAAAACATAACACAAAAGATCCAGTACACTCAAACAATCCCACAATGTACCACAACTAGTAGTGTACAACCAATATACCCTAGTGGATAAATGATGCCCATAATGTACTTTGTTGTTTGACTTTATACTAACAACGTTCGCTATCCGGTGTCGATCAGAGGAGAATGGGTTCCCCTTCTGAGTCTTGGTTCCTCTCAAGGTTTCTTCCTCCTGCTCTTAGGGAGTTTTTCCTTGCCACTGTGACCACTGGCTTTGTTTGCTTGCAATTTTTATATAGTTTTATATTCCAATACTATCCCCATGTTCTATGTAGTAATACAGGTTTTTGATGTAGAGTGGGGGTAGTGATTGGGGACCCATTACAGACACAGCATTAGTGTCTAATAATAATGAGACAGTAAATCCTATTAGGGTCATTCTCCATTTGGAGCGGGATTTCAGGTGGAGTGGATATATTTAAAAAAATCTATTTCTTTCATCTCCAAACCAAATAATCTTAATATGTCTATTACCATCTCCAATGATCATATATGCAAACAAGAGAGCTTAATTCCAAACATCTTTTACAGTCACTGGTGTTATGAATATGGTGTAACACCAGTGACATTCTGGTTAAAACTGAGGATTTTGTAAATTGGTTGACTCATTGGTGGTCAGGTGACCTTGTGCTACTATTTAAAATCAGTAAAAAAAAAAAAGATAATAGGTATTATTTTGAAACGAAAATTAATTACCCAGCCATTGAAGCACATAACACCGGTGACACGTGGAAGTTATCTGCCGCCTGAAAAACAAGATTATTAATAAATTAATAAAATATAAGAAGTGTGGACTCGCCTTCTCATGCCTTGAGATGCTTCCTCTCTGATGAGTCTTGACCCAAAGAAGCAGTTTAATAGAGCTTAAAATACTATGTTAAAAAGTAACATCTCTGCAATGCATTCTGTAAATAAAACACATATTTATAATTCAGTATAATGTCAATGATATAAAAATTAATCTGCTGTATACAAAGTGAAAACATATTGATTTATATTCAAAATGGTTTCTCAAATGTTGAAAATTGGTTTTGTGATGAGCTGTTTTTCACATGCAGAGGGACTATGAAACAGGATAAAAAGAAAAATCTGAGGAATTGTGAAGTAAAAGTATCATTTAATCTAAGGTCAACTGTGTAAATGTACATACTGACTTTTGGAGCTGTGTCTGATATTTTAAGCATCTTTTTAAGCCCTGCAACCTTTGTGACATGGTTTCCCCTCCAAATGGAGAATGACCCATTTATGACATATTTAGTCATTATTATGTGTCACAATTATGAGAAGTGCCATCATTATTATGACAGAATGCACTACAGTTAGATGCGATCACAATGTCATTTGCTGACTGGCAATATCTTTCGATAATGGCACTCCAACCAAAGTATTACTCAATCTTATTTGCATTTAATGAAGCATCAACCAGCCATTAAAAAACAGCAGCCACAACCTTTTTAAGCATGTGAATGTTTATAAGACAGAAATCCCATTGTTAAAGAAGAAGAGTAGACTAAATGTTTGTCTAAGCATTAAAAAGGGCTTTCTACTACTACGGATTTCACTTTACTGTGGTCTCCATAATGTCTTCTCTGGTGAAAGCTGGTGAAAAATGGGTCGCTATGGCAGACGCACATCAGAGCGAGGCAATAAGAGCATGGTGAGAGTTTCCTCACCCTACGACAGATCAGACACAAACACGTCCTCCCCCACGGCCAGCCTAAACATCCAGACTAACATTCACCTCAGCTGCGTGTTTCTATTTAACGACCTGCTGAAACCATCGGATGCTAATCAAGCTAGCATGCGACAGACACGTTTCAGCCAGAGCGAGTCCATAACCCCTCTCTGTCTCTTTCCCCAGCTGTGCTGATTAACAGCCCACCATCCGGCCTAATTAGCCTAGCTGAAAGATGGACTGCCACTGCTGCAGTGGCTAGCTAGCTATCGCTTAGCAGAATTTTCTGTTTATTTAACTTCCTCTTATCTGCTGTCCCCAGAGACATTGAGTGAATCAGAGCACTTAAGGAACCTGAGAGAGACCTTTGTCTCTGTTTCATGCCTCCACCAGTTCAGTTTCCTCTCCCTTTGTAACAGCATTGTGCTAGCATATGGGATGCACCAACTGAAAAGTGATGCAAGGAAGTTAGGACTCAGCCAGCGCCCTTGAGTCTTAATCACTTATTTTAGATTAGAGCACCGCCGACTGAACTGTGGCCAACACTCTGGCATCCCCATTTAAAACAGTGATGTGCTTTGTAGTTTAGCTCCTTAACAACATTCATAAGCTTCAGGTTTCTGGCCTACTGGCTAAAGCCAAAAGCTGTTTTCTGGGCCAAAAGTTTGCAAAAATTGCCCGCTCTTCTGTTGTCCACAAAAAATGTTTTGGACAGGATGGGCGATGTCAGGCATCGTGGCTGATGTAAATGTTTCCGGCTTGTGTTTGTGGGTCACTTTAGGTAGGGACATTTCACCTGAAGCAATCCATCTCTGTCGCTCTATTGTTGTGCCTTTGTTTGGAAGGGCGAGGAGCCACAGCTGATGTAAATATTTGACTCTTACGCCAAACCTGCGCATGAGGGGGATGTCCTGATCTGAGGTGATATTCATGTACGGCTTTCATGGTACTCTGAAACAAAACTCACTCACTTAACCCAAAATCAAAATAGACCTCCTTTACCTTGTGTTATTGCAGTTTGTGGTCATTTAAGCATGAACCGTCATATCATTTAATCCCTCCGTTTTCCTCCTGTTCTGCAAGCTCCTTCAATCAGCCACCGCTGCACTGTTTAGATGCAAATATGCATGATTTACATAATCATATTTTGTAGGTAAGCAAGCACTTTTATTTTGTTTATGTGTACAGGACAGTCTGATTTGAAAAAAAGCAAAATTGCTTGTTTGTCTCAGCACAGCTGTCTTTGTGGAGAGAATTGTTTTTTACAGCATCCTTCCCCTTTCACCCCCATTGCTCGCTAGCAGCTCAACACAGAATCACAACATTCCAAACACAGAGAGATAACAATGTCTTATGTCAACTGATAACAGAGTTACAGGGAAAATATTTATATGGTTGTGTAATAGAAAAATACTCATTATGCATTTCATTTTGCAGGTGCAATAGACCACTGTAGTCTTGTGTCATATATGCCCATATATAGTCCTCACTATGCCCATATTAGGAACTTCAGGTCTAAGCTCCATTTCTCTATGGCTACAATGAATAGGGCTTGCGAAAGAATCAGCTCTATAGCACACTGCTAAATAAAAATGTTCAGAACCTGATGCGTTTTTGTCCTTTGAACATTCTTCTCTCAAATACCGCTGGATCCCCTGAATTACGAGGTTGTTAAAGAGCTATAATAGTAATATTGCTTCAAACAAGTTTCAAGTGAGTTGCAGGAAACTCTAATGCAATTCAAGTGAACTTTACTTGCAATTTAGTGTCTAGCAATTAAAACTGCTCTGTAAAGCAAGCCTTATTTCCTTTACACACTGAGCACGATTTATTTGGATATCAAGGATGAAAATGTGATGTTTTATTCACTCCCTGTTTGATTAGCACACTGGTTTTCTAACTTACTCATTAAACCTCCTCACACAATAGGCACTTTACAAAACTATTTTTTCTAGATTGCTTTTACAGTGTAATTAATCATTGTGCAGAATCTGTTTTGTAATATCCTATTTCACCCCTGCGCTCTTGCCATTGCCTATTGTCTACAGTGTGTAATTCTGTCTATTGTGATATTCCATGTTTATTTATGGCTGCTATTCTTTATTTTAGTTAGTCTTCTCCGAAATCTGCTCAAACTGAGTTTCAGCTCCTGAATGAAACAGAGAAACTCCCTAAATTTCCTTTCACTCCTAAAAAATGGAACATAGCCTACTCAGTGTCACAGCTTGACCCTTTTTGTGAGAAGCAAAGGATCTTCTTGGTTCCTAGGCGACATTTGGACCATTTGTTTTTGTATGTGTGCATCAAATTGGATTTTTTTTAAAATTGCATTGCTTTCAATAAATGTGCATCAAACTTTGGTGTTTTGATCACATATGCGTATCTGTGTTATGATACTTTCTGTTTCATGATATTGAAACAATTAAAATGAAAATGATTTTAAAAATATTTAATAAATTAAAACATGACATTATAGTGTATGTTAACTGTATGCTGCTAAAAATTCAGCCCCTCAGCTTAAAACATATTCCAGCCTCCCTGGTGCTTTACACCCTTTAGAACCATAACCATAACTGTTAGATACACACTTTAAAAAACAGTTCATCAAGGTTCTTTAGTAAAGCAAATGGTTGAATATAGAACTATAAACACTCAAAGAATCCTTGGCATCACAAATGTGTTCTTCAGATTGATGGAGAATGTGGGGAACATGGTTCTAAATAGTAGCAAAAATGGTTCTTTTATTGTTACAAGCTTAACATTTTACTTTAAGCAGAACCCTTTTGGGTGCTATATAGAACCCTTTTCTATACACAATCATCTATAGCACATTCTTCATCAAATTGAAGAGCCCTTGGGGTACGATACAAACGTGTGTCCATGTATGATCGTTTTGCATGGCACTGTATGTCGCCACAGTGGCTACCCAGAATCCTGCAAGGCCAGCACACTCAGTTTACTGCACACTACAACAGGCACCACAGGAAGGAGGGTCTGACGGACAGGAAGTGACCTCTATTTATGCCCATTTTACCAGCTTGGAGTTATAAACTGAAGCTCCGGTGGTTCCCTTATTGATTAGGCCATTGTTTGTCTTCCTGCTGAGGGTGAAAGCTGGCAGCGGGTGGGAGATGAAGTGGGGAAACCAGAGAGTGAAAAATAAAACATGACAAAGAGGAAGAAAGGACAACATGCATCACTATCATTGTTACTGATTCTCTGAAGAGAATTTATATCTATTTATAAAACCCTTTATAAAGAGCTTAGTGATGCTATAACCTTAGTAAAAGAGATTGTTCTCTTGTTCATCTTGCATCCGGCACCACAGACTACAGCTTTACATGTAATGCTATTTAGAGCACAGCTGGACGTGTATTTATAACTTTTCAGATTAAGATTAAAGCAGCTTGATTTTCTCCCATTTTTTCCATTGACATCTCATTCCTTAAGCAAGTAGATTGTCTTATATCTAATCTCCTCATAAATATCTCCTGGAAATGAATAACTTGTACGTGATTTCTGTTCTGATTGCAGGCTTTGTAAATGAAGTTCTGTGGCTTTTGCACAGCACTGTATAAATTAAGCTCAGGTCCCCACACTGACTGAAGGTCAGAGGACGGCTGGTTTTATTTAGAGCTTTAGTGCTGTTGATGTTTTTGTTGACTGCAGGAGTCAGATTGTGAGCTGTTATCTGAGGCGTCCTGACTGTGCTCTTATCCCCACAGGCCTGCGTGAATAAGTCCTGCTGTTTCTGCCGTGAGAGATGGGGGAGGAGAGTGCCTGAAAAGGCACAACTGCCTGTCAAATTGGATAAAGATTGAAGTGATTCAGCGGCTCAGGCTGCAGAGAATGAGACAGAAAAGGGAGCGACACATACCAGTTAGTGCTGACCTTGCCATGTGATTGGCTGAGATGCAATCTATGAGTGCCAGTATCTCCTGATATCATTGTTGACATAATGACCACAATTTTTAAGCATCATTCCAGTAATAACCTGTAACATGGTAACAAAATAGTTTAATAGAATGAGTATTTGTTTACTTCATTTGCTTATGTTTTTGTTTACTGTTGTTATATGTATACAATACTGTATACTGTTGACATAAGTGACACAACAGTTGTTTCCAAAACTATAATTTAAAAAATGAGTACCCCATCTCTCAGCGGAACTCATTCACACCAGCTTGCGGTCTCAGATAACAGCTCACACGCCGACTCCTGCAGTCAACAAAAACAGCCCAAAACCTGTAAATAAAACCATCCTGAGCTTTTTTCATACAGCAGTGTGCAAATGTCAAATACCACCTTTCATTTATAAAGTTTCCAGTCAGAACAGACATTAAGGTAGGAGAAAGTCAAAGAACACAGTGAAGTTCAAAAACTGATTAAAAGCTCCGGAAAAAATTGGGAATCCTAACAACCATCCAGAAGACCTGGTAGACACCAAAACTGTCAAACAGCATTTCCATCTTTGAGAGAGAGGAGAAAATCAGGCTGCTTCAGATCTGAAAACGTCCTCAGGTGTTTCCATCCATCCTTCCACTGTGAGAAGACAACTCAGCACTGAGTCTGAAAGGATGTGTAGCTGTCAAGCAGCCTCACTAAGAAAAGGAGACATATCAAACCAAGAAGCTGAACAACGGACTGACCACCCCAGAGCCCAGCCCTCAACATCACTGAATGTGTTTGATCACTTCAGAAAATAATCAAGCAAGGCTGAACTGTGGACGTGTGTCTTCAGATTTCTGTGAGAAACTGAAAGTGAGTCTCCTGAAAAGAATGGAAGCTGGAATAAAGCTTCTGTATAATTTGTCTGTATAATATAATCTGTCAAATATATATTTTACACTTTTTTCCCATGATGTTGAAAAATTAATAAATTGTCCTAAATGGCCATTTTGACTGTAAATTAAATGAAAGAAGGGTGGTCTCTGCACCTTTTATTTGTGAGTGGAACAGTATCAGTGAGGGTCTCTGAGCTAACTGAGAGTTTTCTCTCTATTACAGATGAGGGCGGTGGGAGGGGTGGAACATGATAGTATTTGTTAATATTATGTCTCCCTGTCTCCTGTTTCAAGTGGCTTCACCAAAAAATCATTTGAGTGGCAGGAACAGTCATTACACTGTGACGGAAGATTATGGGAAAACAAGAATTTTGTTTTACTCATTACCTAAACTGAGAAGAGAGAAGGACTGCATTACCAATTAAACACGTCCAGTAGGTGGCTAAGTTAGCTAAGTAGCAAGTCTGGCTGCTATCAACTTCTGTCTTTATTATCTCAATGGATTTGATATCATATGCATCCAAAACAAATAATAAGATTAAATTGACAATTTTTTAACCGTTAAATGTCAGGTTGAGAATTCAAACAGCCAATAAGTCTGATCGCTTTTTGTGAATGGGCAGCTATGTTGAATAAATCCCGTAAATCCATGTTTATTGTATAGAGTATGTTTATTGCACACTGAAGATCAGAAAATACATACGATCACATTTTTACCTCTGGTGTGGTCCTGCTCTCATTCCTTCATCTCAGCTAAGTGGAGCACTCTTTGAAGAAGCAATGGTAGTGATAGGAACCAGGGGTCGCTATGACTATAACACAAATACAGCCATTTTATCTACTATTCAAAACCACTAATGAACATACACATGTCTTCTAAATTTTATATATAATGTTCATAATGGTAAAATAGTGGATATATGTTTTCTTTTGCCTCACAATGTCTGGCACGTACCCCTCCACCATGTATGAATTTAAAAATCATTTTTAGGCCCAAAATCTTACATAAAACAAAATCTTACATTAAAACAGTGTCTCAGACATCAGGCAGTGCGTTCAGGACCATTTCATGTAATAACTTTCTGTGAGGGAGCTTTTAGAGGTGGATGTCCTGTCACCACCACCATGAACAATTCTGACTAGGTAAGTTTCTATAGAACAGAACATTTTGCACCAAACCATTCTGAATGACTTCATTTACATCTTAACCATTGCAGTAGGCAGTAGGCTGGTGCCAACACTACAGAATGTGAGTTTTATTTTAGGATGATCTCTGTGCCAAAGCATTTGTGTCACTTTACCAGGAAACTGAGCAATTCTGGGAAAATTCTGCTCTTCCCTGGAGTCCAGAACATCTCTCAAAGGGTTTTATTTTTTTCTCTAGAACAGATCATTTCACACCAAACCACTCTGAATGATTCTGTTTACATTTTATGCAAATTTTGAAAAGTCAGTGGAACTCCTTTAAAAAAAAAAATCTAATTTTATTCAGCCACTCAGTTTGAACGCTGGTTAACAGATAAGGCTAAATTATTAGGCCCTCTGCTGGGTCCAGAGAGGCCCTGGACAAGTGGCCTAATACACCTCTGGTGAGGGAAACCCTCGAGTGCACCATAGATATAACACAGGTCTATACAAGCATTTATACATGTGCACACACACATGCACATACAGGGTCACAGGGTTATGATGGTGGGCTTACAGCAGTTGGAACACAATCAGCCATTGTGCTGTAGATTTAGAAGACTTGCCTGCCATATGGCTTTGCAATCAATCCATAATATAATGGTGTTCTTAAGTGGCGACCCATTGTGAACCACAGCAGTGTCAACCCATCCGTCCTTCAGCACAGACACACACACACACATACAGACACCCTCACACACACACACACACCTACACACACACACACACACACACACACACACACACACACACACACACACACACACACACACAAATACACTGATGTATGACATCACTGGAGCGTCCATTGTTCAATATGGTTGGAAGCTGGCTAGCAGGATTGTGGTGACCCATAACAGTCAGAGTGTATCACATTATTCCCATGTGGACAGCTTCTTACCGTAACTGCTTCAGTCTTTCTCTAAGTTAAGGTCGCCCCCGCCCTCTCTTCCTTTCAGCTTCTTTGACCGGAAAACCTGCACTCATATAAAACTTCAAAGCAAATGTCATTAAAAATATTAATAACTGAATTATATGTTATATGTATATGAATTATATTATATGTACATGCATTTACTCATATTGTGAATAGATGTACAATATATGCAATGTTTTAAAATATATGTCCAAAATATATTTAACTGTCCAAGATTCCAAGCAGTTTTGGAGCATTTCTATTGATTTGATCATCATAAAATGTTCCTCACATAATGTAAAGGGGCAGCTGCTGTACTACCATAATGCAGAAAAATACAAATGAAAAAAAATGGTGGACAGTGATGATATATGTCAAACATTTTTAAAAAATATATTACAAAGTTGACCCACATTTTGAAAAACAGATGAACATTCATTGCATATGTGGAATTTCCTTATCAGGTATTGGCTGATCAGCAATTAGAGAAGCAAACACTTTTAAAACAAAACCTATGAAACAACTGAAGTCAAGTCATAAGGCGTCTTTACCTCTAAAAGTCTGCTTGATCGACAAAAAAGCTGCTGAGAGGAGCATTTTATCACTTGAAATATATCTTTTGATTAAATACAAAGAAATGCTAAACACAGGAATGTTCCCTGCTGAAAAAAAAACTATGCTTGTCTAGTGCTGGTCTGGTTCTGGTTTAGCTGGTCACCCCAGCATGGCCATGCTGGTTGACCAGCATACCAGTGTCAAAATACAACATATGCTGGCTTTGGTGACGAATAGGATATCAACTTCCATTGCTGCTGACCAGCATATCAGCATCCAAATCGCAATGTATACCGGTGACCAGCCATGTTGGTCTTTCTAGCAGGGTTACTATGGCTAACAACCAATTTAAACTAGCAGCAGCATACAGAGTCAGAGACCACATTATCAACTGTATAAGAGATACTGACCATCTCCACACAGTTTGAGAGGGGGGTGTATGGTGATTTAGGAACGCAGCTAGAACCATGCTAATTGGTAAGCTTATTAATTGCCTTGTAGCTCCAGTTCAGAACTAAAGAAGCAAACTTCAGACACCAAACATGCCTTGGCTGATCACCAGTACTTGGGGTGAAAGGGGGGTTTGTCTAAATTTGAATTATGGCCAAACCCATCATTTTAGGAATAGCAATCCTAATATTTAGGTCTAATATTAGCACTATGTTAATGAATATCTGTAGCTAAGCTTCCACTTCATGTAAGCTACATTAGCCTCGTAGCTGCAGTGTGAAAACTAAAGAAGAAAACTTCAGACACCAAACATGTTTTCTAGGCTGACTGACCACATTTGGGGTCAGAGGGGAAACTGTGTGACTTGCCAAACTATCAGTTTAAGAAGGGAAAGCAGACTGTGGAAAAACAGACTTGACCAATCAAAAGTGGAGCAGATCCCTGGAGAGTGGCTCAGAGGAACTGCTCTCCTCAGTTATCAGTGGGTGGACTGGGTCTGCTCCCTCTCTCCTCCTGTCTCCTGTCCTCCTTCTTTCTCAAGACCAACCTTCACCAGCTGTTGCCAGTGCATGGGCACCAGTGACCAGTGATCACTTGCATAAAACATCTTAGCTATATGTCTTAAGTTAAATACTTAAGGACAAATTAAAAGCTGTACATTTTTATTGGGGCAACTGTCAAAAAGTGTTTAAAAAGTGCTGAAATGCAAAGCTGGAGTCTAAAACCAAATTTATAATAATACTTCCTTCCACTTTCCACTTGAACATTCCCCTGAAAATTAACTTAAGATGTTTTATGCAAGTGACCAATAAGGTATATGCCTCTGACCACAAAACTATTAGATTATGATTCTTTAGGAAACAATTCTTCATTAAACTAAATGAAAATCATCTCAAGCTTCACCACAATGTAATTAGTTTATTTTGATAAAATTGTGACTTATTTTTCCACCAATGAAACTGGTGGACCTGTTTGCACAGTTGTGCAATATAAACAATAAAAACAACAGACTAAGCTTAATAACATATTATACAATTTTTAGGAGATGTTCCTGAGGAGATTAGATGTAAGATAATCCATTTGAATAAAACAAGAGAAAGTCAAAGATCAAGTCCATCCTTAAAGTGTGAGAAGACAACTCAGCGCTATGGGTCTAAAAGGATATGTAGCTGTCAAGAAGCCTCACTGAGAAAAGGAGACACATCAAACAAAGAAGCTGAACAATGGAAAGACCACCCCAGAGTCCAGACCTCAACATCACTGAACATGTTTGATCGCTTCAGAAAATGATCAACCAGCTTCTAAGACTAAACTGTGGAGGTGTGTCTTCAGATTTCTGCAAAAAACTGAAAGTGAGTCTCCTGAAAAGAATGGAAGCTGGAATAAAGGTGAAGCGTGACGCTGAAAATATCTGATATTATATTTAGTTATTAGTTTTTTATGTTGTTTTCTGTTTAAGATATGGTTCTGCTTTTTTCCTATATTAAATAAATAAATGAAGGGCGGTCTCCGTAGTAGACTATAAAATATGAAGAAAGAGGGAGGGAGAAATGTTACTTTACTGAATATTGTAATTATTATAACATAGCAATAAAAAAATTATGCAACTGAATTGGTACATTTCGTACCACATTGGTACATGATCAATACATTGTGACACATCACTGATTTTTACATTGTTAGCGGACACTACTACCCCAGTCACCCAGTTGTGGTGTGTGTGTGTGTGTGTGTGTGTGCGCGTGTGTGTCTTGTATCTGCGAGCACAGTTTCCTCACTAAGGAGGAAGATGGGAGACAGTGGAGCAACAATGGCAGGAAAAGCTTCCAGATCACATCAAGATTACGACTCAAAAACACTCCTCAAATAAACACCAAACACACACACACACACACACACACACACACACACACACACACACACACACACACACACACACACACACAATCTTGTTTCTGTGGGGTCATTACATGGATACATTTACTGGAGACTTAACCAAACTATAACCAGAACTACTACTTACCAGTCTAACCCTATAGGGCTCACGTTAACCCTGCCCTCACTTTAAAAAAAGCTAAAAGGAAGTAAAAGTTTGGCTATGCATGATCTAATCTGCAAAAGCTTCAGGAGGGGATCTAATTAGGCCTTAAAATAAAATAAATGCATAAGATAAATGCAGCTTTAAGGGCCTTTAGAAGAAAATCTGTCACTTTCTTCTTTTTTTGAGAATTTCATAAAGATCATTATTATAAACTCAATGTTGTCATGAATCTGGTCACTGAACTAGGAGAGTTGCTATAGTTGCTATATATATACCCAGCAGCAAAGCCTTCATATGATCCCAACGTTCAGTTTAACAGAAATTTAACATAGAACAGAGAATAGTTTCTAAATCTGAGGCCATGAAGCACCCTCTAGTGGTCCATGGGCCTGTCCTTACTAGAAGGCAGTATTTCATCGTGGGCTGATAACAGCACTTTAAGCCATTCAAACATAATTGGAAAAAAGATTAACTTAAGCTTAACCTAATAATTAAAAATCAAAGAATCAAACATTTCCAAATTATGTCTAATATAAACATAAACAGAGACGTATAAATAAAAACATTGCAGTCGCAGGCTAATTAAATGTCATGAGTCTGAGACAAAGTAGCTGCCGGCACACAGTTTCATCTGTGGGAAAACCACAAGAGCATTTTCATTGAAACAGCAATGAATTGGGCTGCAATGAATTGGGCTGCAGCTCCAAATCACAGTCCACATCTAAATCTATCCTTTTTCGTTTTCTTCTTTTTTGACATCTCTGCAAAAATGTGTTTTCAATATGCAATATTTTTAACATAACTGCAAAGTTTCTGTGATTGAAGTGAAATGGACAATCTCGTCTTTTCCAGGTCATAATTCACAGGTTTTCAGTGTGAGCAATTAGGAAAGAAGAATTTAAAAAGTTGAGCTATAAACAAGTAGGCCATGGAGTGAAAAAGCTTTCTAAAGCTTGAGAACCCCTGGAATAAAGAGTTACAATATGTTCTGAAGAACATCACTAACACTTTAACCTCTAAGACAAAGCTTCTCAAATGATCCAGCAGAGGCCAACAGCAACAACCAGCATACATTTCTGCTCTGGCTCTGATTTAGCTGGTCACCTGGCATGGTCATGCTGGTTGACCAGCATATCAGCATCTAGAACATAACACATGATGGTTTTACTGGTGACCAGCCATGCTGGTCTATGCTGGTTTTTCTAGCAGAGGAATTCAGTCATCCAAAATAAAAGTGAAAAAATGAAAGCTGGGTTTCTGACGACCTCTGATCCTTCTCAGAAACAGAAGTTGGCAGCCGTTCAATGTGGAGCGACCGTCCCCAAACAGCCTCATCCCAGTTCACAAAAGGTCGTAAACATGCGCATGGACGTAAATACGACAGCGTAAACATTAAACACGCACAAGGCCGGGGTCCAGAGTGACTTATTGTTGATCTTAGGGTCATCCTGCGTAAAAAAAACGGTAAACAGGCAAATCCACTTCCTGTCCACTCCTGACAGCAAAAGCATCTGTCTGACCTCTAAACCCAAGGAGTCACTAACTGATTTCCTGCGCCACGTGTGCTTATCTGGACCAAACCTGCATCTGCATTTATATCCACACTTCAATAGTCTCATTACTTAGTGCCACTTACAGAAGTGCAAACAGATAAAGTGTTAATAACGTTAATAAAGTGTCTGTGAATAACATGATTATGAGTCACCAGCATCAACCAAATCAGTCCAGAAGACTGAAGGTAAGTGAAAGACAGGAATAAGTATATTTTTATTTGAAGTGAGAGTAGAAAGGGAACGTATAAATGCAGAAACATGCAGAGGCGCACTTAAAGGAATACTCCAGCCTTTGGTAGAAGAATTCCAAATTCCGAAAGAATTCCGAAGTTCCTGCATTATTAAATGGTTAAAATCTTAACAGAAGTCAGATTGGTTTAGTGTAAAATGTTTAGAGAAACTTAATAAGTCAGAATTGTTCACAGTGGTGGTGAAAGAAACCAAATCCCCCCCAACCCCCACCCCCAAAAGCTCCCTCACAGAAAGTCAATACATGACTTGCTGATGAACACTCTGATGTCTGAGATATTGTTTTACAATATTTTTTGAGAAGGTTTTGGGCCAAAACACATTTAAAACACATTCATGGTGGAGCAGTATACAGTTATGCCCTGAGTATTTGGACACAATCTTCATGATTTGTCTCTGTGTGCCACCACATTGGATTTGAAATGAAACAACTGAGATGCAATTGAAGTGTAGACTTTCAGGTTTAATTTAAGGTGTTGAACAAAAATATCCTATGAAATGCTTTTTCAGGGGCTCATTTCAGGGGCTCAAAAGTAATCGGACAAATGAACTTTGCTATAAATAAAATGTTAATTTTCAATACTGTGTTGAGAACCTTTGCAGGCAATGACTACCTGAAGTCTGGACATCACCAAACATTGGGTTTCCACCATTGTGATGCTTTGTGAGGCCTTTACTGTAGCTGTCTTCAGTTGTTGCTTGTTTGTGGGTCTTTCTGCCTTAAGTTTTGTCTTAAGCAAGTGAAATGCATGCACGATTGGGTTGAGATCTGATGATTGACTCGGCCATTGCAGAATATTCCACTTTTTTGCCTTAAAAAACTCCTGGGTTGCTTTTGCAGGATGCTTTGGGTCATTGTCCATCTGTACTGTAAAGCAACATCCAATTCGGTTGAATCTGAGCAGAAAGTATATCCCTGTACACTTCAGAATTCGTCCGGCTACTTCCAGAGGAGACAGAGTACACAAATCATGTACTGAGTTAAAGTAGAGATACCCAAGGTAAAATATTACTCCAGTAAAAGTAGAAGTCCTTACTCTAGACCTCAACTTGAGTAAAAGTACAAAAGTATTTGCACTTTTATAAACAAGCAAAGTTTCAGTTTAAGATTACTTTGTAAATTAGTTAATAAACAAGTTGAATAAACTGGCTTAAAAATATAAGTTTAAAATAAGTTTTCCTTTACTGTGTTGATCTGTAGGTCTCTGCTCATAAATATAAACTAACCAAAACTAATTTACTATAAAATGAAAGTGTTTGTATGAATTTAGAAAAAAAAGAAACGTGCCAGTCAAACTGCATGTGTACATATTTCTATATTGTGGTCTATTTACACAAAGTTAGGTTAGTTCATCATTTAGGTGACGTATGTGCTCCCAAATTTTATGCTGCTGCACTGATGTTGAACTGTGTGCTGCACTGGGTCGGTATGACTGACAGGTCAAAACTAGCTCAGAGCAAAGTGACCGCTGTGCCCTGATTGGAGCTCTTGCTTTGCATTTCTTTTGACGTGTTACATTTTTATACACACAGAAACCAAAAGGAACGACAGATTTCTCAAAATGTAGTAAACAGATACACGAAATAACTACTTAAGTACAGTACGAAATACATTTACTTAGTTACTGTCCACCACTGGCTGCTTCTGTCTTCTATCACATCATCAATAAACACTAGTGACCCAGTGCCATTGGAAGCCCTGCATGCCCATGCCATCACACTGCCACCAGCATGTTTTACAGAGGATGTGGTGTGCTTTGGATCATGAGCCGTTTCAAGCCTTATCCATACTTTCTTCTTCCCTTCATTCTGGTACCGGTTGATCTTAGTTTCATCTGTCCAAAGATTGCTGTTCCAGAACTGTGCTGGCTTCTTTAGATTGTTTTTGGCAAATGTCTAATCTGGCCTTTCTATTTTTGATTAATGGTTTGCACCTTGTGGTGAACCCTCTGTATTTGCTCATTTGTTCTCATGAAGTCTTCTCTTTATGGTAGACTTAGATACTGATACACCTACTTCCTAGAGAGTGTTCTTCACTTGGGTGGCTGTTGTGAAGGGGTTTTTCTTCACCATGGAAAGGATTTACCATTGTTGTCTTCTGTGGACATCCCGGCCTTTTTGAGTTCTCGAGTTCTCTTTTTCCCCAGAATGTACCAAATTGTTAATTTGGCCACTGCTAACATTTCTGCTATCTCTCTGATGGATTGCTTCTTTTTTTCAACCTAATGATGGTCTGTTTCACTTCCACTGAGAGGTCCTTTGACCACATGTTGTGGGTTCACAGCAACAGCTTCCAAATACAAATGCCACACCTGGAATCAACTCCAGACCTTTTACATGCTTAATTGATGATGGATTAATGAGGGAATAGCCTGTGCAGTCCATGAAATAGCTTTTGAGATAATTGTCCAATTACCTTTGGTCCCTTGAAAAAGAGGCAGCTACATATTAAAGAGCTGTAATTCAGAAACCCTTCCTCCAATTAGGATGTGAATACCCCCAAATTAAAGCTGAGAATCTGCACTTTAAGCGCATATTAAATATATAACTGTATCTTGAATCTGTTTTGGTAAACAGCTAAAATGCCAAAACTTGTGTCACTGTCCAAATATTTCTGGGCCTGACTGTATATAGTCAGTTTTAGCATCTTTCAAAAATGCGCCAATGCCTGCTTATAAACTGAGAAATCAGAAAGAAATCAGACTAAGAGTTTACATGCACTGAGAAATCTGATTACTGAGCAAAAATCCAGCTCCCTTTATCGGTTTTCTTAATCGGATTTCTAGACCTTACTCCAATATAAGAAATCAGAGTGTGTTGTTCACACGACCGCTTAAATTAGATTATGATTGGAGTACAGAGTGCATGTAAATACTGAGTTTTCTGTTCTTTTCTAAGTTTGGGGAAACATGCAGAAATCACTACCATGCAATGAAACAGGTCAAAAACCTCTGGACTCCTCCTTTAAACACACACATGCCCATCTTCACTAACGACCTGTCTTCACTGAGCTCAGCTCATTCTCAGATAAAACAGGCCTGTCACACAGGAAAACATTTCTCTGAGAGAAAAATGCTGCTATCTCCCTCCCTCCCCTCACTCCTCCACCACTGACGTTATTAAGAAGTGTCATTACGAAAGGAGTCTTCTTCCATCACTGTGGTTTAGTCATGCGGTAACAGACTCTTTCCATGAAAAAACTGTATAGAACAGGCTTGTCTGAGCACTATCGACTGCACTGCCTGAAGATTACTCACTTTAATGAGAGCCCTCTCAGGGATTAACTGCAGTAAAGGTCATTAAATCATAACTAATATTACGTTATGCAGTCATACCACTTTAGTTGTTTAATATCAGTGATGTTAATGACTCATTATGGAAAATGTCTGGCCTTAAAGTAGATTTACTTTTGTAAGCCCCAACCGGAAATTGTGCACAATGTCGCTACAGGAATAAAATTAAGATGATGTTTCTCAGAAGGCTTGTGATGAGACAGTTGGAAGAGGAATTGTGAGAAACTTGACTTTTTTGGGGATGGAGGGTGGGGGGATGGAAGAGAGATAGAAGGAGAAGGATGCATACCACAGCCTCTTAACTCCAAGGACCCGTGGGCATGCCGACCCACATCTCCATTCTGCATTCTCATAACTGCAGAACTCACTTGGTCGATGATTCATAGTACCACAGAAAGGCTTAATGCAGGGGTGCCCAAACCTTTTTCAAAGAAGCCCAGATCATCAAAATATTTGAGGTCCAGAATATTATTGACAAATGATTCAAAATATTGAAAGGGAATTCCACAGATTGTTTACAGAGTCATTCAGAGTGGTTTAATGTGAAGTGGTTCATTCTAGACAAACATATAGACACACATTTCTTACCAGTGGTTGTAATGGGAACCAGGGGTCACCATGACTACAATGCAAATATAGACAAAATATAAGACTTTTATTAAAAATATAGACTTTTATTTACCATCCAAAACACCAGTGAACCTACTTGAGTCTTCTGAGCTTTATAAATGTAAGGTTCGTGGTAAAGCAGAGATAAATCTGAAAAAGTAAGTTCCTCAGGGACTATTTTGCCTCACAACACTCTGTATGAACTCTTCTGCCAACCAAACCAAATTTTTTATCAAAAAACTATCATAGAACAATGTGTCAGACATCAGGCAGTGCATTCGGAATCATTTCATGTAACAACTTTCTGTGAGGGAGCTTCTAGAGGTGGATGTCTGGTTCCTGTCCCCACCACTGTGAACAATTCTGACTTGGTCAGTCTCTCTAGAGCAGAGCATTTCACACCAAACCACTCTGAATGACTCTGTTTACATCTTAACCATTCAATTCTGTAGAATTTCTTAAAAATGAATGTTCCCCTATAAATTCTCAAAATACCAGTGCATAGATGCTGAGCTTTCTCTTAGCTCATGTGTTTCCTATCACTGTGTAAAAGACATTACGAGGCTGTGAGATATTTGGATCTATAAGTGGTTATAACAAATAATTAAACTATTTTTGAGTAACAATAATACATTTATAATGTATTAATTATATTCCTTTTCAAGTGTTTACTTCAAACTATATAATTTGTGAGAAATACAAAACAAAAATCTATATATTTTCCATTTCGTTAGATTCTCTACATATAATAAGCTGCATTTGTCCCTAAACAGAAAAAAACACATTGCCTCACACAAGTGTCACTTACTCAGTATCATGTATAGAATCTGAAACATGCCAGTTTTTTTTAAGAGTGTAAAAATAAGACAAAAAAATCTTGTTCTCAGCTAGCATAAATGCTAATACATTAGCACAGCTTTTGAGCTAGCTGATGCTACCTTGTTAGCTCTTTCCAAAGTGATCATTTACGCAAGCGTCTACAGGTGCTGTGCCGTGAGGGTGAGATTTAATAGTTTATAGTACCACCAGCTGCTTGTTTCAGGTGATGCTTGTAAACGTGCATTTTAACAATGACCATCAGTCAGCCAGTCAGTCAGTGAGTGACTCAGGAAGAAACAGAAATGAAAAGAATTTTAGGGGAGGCCTGGCTACAAGTTGATGGGGCCTGTTAAGAAAGAATGTCATTGCTATGGTGAAACTAACAACCACTAATATCTCATTTTGTTTTCTTGACCATTTCTTACTGTATTCTGAGAACATTTTCATGGACACCAAAGGACTTTTACTTTATAGCAATAAGAAACGGAAGGCTTAAAGCCCTGAAACATACAGATTATAACATTTACAACTTTACTGAACAGTGTGTTAGTTTTCTGTGAAAACGTATGCTTCGCATCTGCCCATTGGCTTCTATCATAAAAAGGTTTACAGTCTTTTCTATAAGTACATGGTGACGCATTAAAACTACTGTCCATTGTAATCAACTGTCTGATACAGCAGACAGACATTAGGTTGAAAAACAATTGAGTACTCCCTAATGATAAACCTGCATTTTAAGGGGTTAAAGAACCACAGGGAGGGGCTTATTAGTGTCTCCATCAGGGAGGTTTTGAGAGATTCTAAAGCTCATTAGAGTTTTAATCCCCCAGACACCCCAAACCGTCTGATCATCCCCAACTACTCACAGTTCAAAACAACACATCCTAACCAAGTGGGGTAAGTAACTCTACAGCGGTGGGTGTTAGAGGCCTCGCGGTTTGTAATACCTGAAATACAACACTTCTCCATAGCTCTCACGGTTGTTTTCAGGGTCTGTGGTCACCTTGTGTCTGGACAGGGTGGAGGCGTGGGCTGAAGGTCACTTGTCACAGATTTTTTTACAGTCACACAGCTCCTGTTTCAAAGAGCTAGCCTACTGTACAGCTGCATCCACACTGTGGTTCAGTAGAGCAATGCTTCCAGCCCTGTTTTGCTGCTCTAACAACTCCAGTTCCCAAGCTTGGCCAAAAATGCAGTTTACACAGTTTTTACCTCCTTAGTTCACCCGAGAAATGTTTAGTTTCCTTTTTTAGTTTTACACTGGAGCTACGATGCTAATGTAGTTAACAAATAATGGAAGCTTATGCCACATTGATTAGTGTTGTGTTAACTTTATGCCTAAATGTTCACATCATTACTCAAAAACTGGTGTTCAGTATCTCTAATAGATTTGATTACAGGGTTTCCTCCCTCTTTCCAATCATTCAGCACAATGATAGCTAACGCAGATCTCTGTTAGACATGCCTGTTGGCCAAATCATAAGAGAAATAGGAAGGGTGGCTGAAAGAAAACCTGTACAATTTGATAAGAAACGTGAGGCCCCACCCCTGAGATTACAGCCTGCCTTCACAACTTTTACGCACGCTGTTATCCAACCTTATATCTCAATGTGATACACCTCTAGCATAGCCAATATAGATGCTAGGGGTGTAACAAGGTACAATGTATTTCTCAATATGTGATCACATATAATATATATCATACATGTCACTTTGCCATATTATACTATATTTTTATATATACTATATTTTTATTATTTATTTTTTGATAATCCCCAAAAAGTCTACTATGCACAAGTCATTTTCTTAGAACAACAAAAGATCAAGATCTGTGATCCATGTTGCACATGTTTGGCAAATATGTTATTATGGCGCATAAAATTCAAAGTACACAAAAATGTAGGCTATGATGCTGCATTTAAAATTAAATGAACTCAGCTTCACAAGTCTGTTTCAAATCAGTTGTGCTTGTACTTGAAGAGTAGATGAAACGAGTGAGCAAACTGTAAAACCCAGGACTCTACAACCGAGTAGCGGTGCAAAGCAGAAGCTGTACACATGCCAGTGGAGTAAGGTTTTTTTTTTTCCAGAATTGAGACTTGGTGGCCTTTTGAATCTAGTGGGGAGAATTAGGTGCTGCTGTTTTTTCTCCACAAGGCTTGTGCTTTCTTCTCATTCCTGAGACATTTGGGCGATGTTTTCAGAAATATGCTAGCATAGCTGAGATATTAGCATGGGTATTTGATACTGACACTCTTCCAAGAAGGTCTCACAAACTTAGCATATATACGACAAAAAAGACCAGCCCAGATATTTTCAGATACATTGTATGGATTTCGGAAAAGGTAATTTAGTCAAACACTAATTCATCTCGAGACCAGGCTGCTCTGTCCAGTATACCACTCTTTGCCACTCTGTGATCCTTCCATCGAAAGGAATGCCAAAATGTTCCCAAAGAAGAGATGAATGCAATGATGATTTTGCTTGTTCTAGGTCAGGCTTGCTCGCTCTGCTCGCCATTTCAGTTCAGCTCATCAGCCAACCAAGGTAGGCTGTTATTTCCACTTTCCAGAGCTACGCAACAAAAATGAACTGTGCTAAGTAGAACTACAGAAACCATTCCTGCTATCATGCATTTCATAGCAGAGAAAAATTGTTTATTACATAAGTATTGTGACACCCCTAACAGAGGCTGGTTGATTTGCTTAGTTTGTGAGCTCATGAGATCAACACTCATGTTTTTAATTTGTGGGGCTTTTTTGCCAATTGCGCTGGGTGGTTTAACCTAAATTAGCTGCAGATCCCTGTACACACTGCTGCTGTAATAACACACAAAATGTGGCAGAATCTGAAACAACCTTTTTAGTGTGAGTGAAAACCCAACAATGAGAGCACAGCAACAAATCTGATGAGTAACATTTAGGGTGAAACTGGTCTATATTTGATTTTGCCCAGCTGTTTCTTCAAGATTAGTTTGTCCCCATGTGTACAAATCTGGCCTTAGGCATAAAACAGTGCAGGCCCAGCATCGTGTGCTCCTACATGTGGGTCATAGCACCACATGTGAACTTCCAGTGCCTGTACTGTTGAACACATGGACCAGCACTGTACAGTCACCGCACACTCCTGTCATGTGGCGTAGTGTGCCGAACAGCTGCGCCACTGTAGCGTTGGAGCTGAGCTTCAGCTTTGATGGCCTCCACAGGGAGAGCTCTTCAAACCGTTGGTGAGGAAGCAGGGTGGTTATTTATTACCCACATACCCTCAGTCCTGTTGCAGGTACCACACACAGTTTCTGTCCACTCTTCCCTCTTTTGTCCATCTCTCTTTTCCTCCCACTCTGGCTCATTACCACTCACTTCCTGTCCTATTCAGCTTCGTTTTACAAGACATATCCTAATCATCTTCAGTGTGCTCGCTGCTTCCTGTTTTCACCATTCAGTGCCTGTTCACTGCTTCTGATTCATTCAGGCTTAATTATGCCAGGCAGCTTTGTTGGGGGCTGCCCCCCTACAGCCTCCCTGTCCTGCACACTTTGGTGTTTTCCTTCCCCAGCTCATGTTCCTTTCATGAGGTTAAAGCAAAAAATCTAATTTACACAGTTTTGCACAGAAGCTATGAGGCATATACTGTGTTTGTTGAAAGAAGTGTCATTACTGAGTGAGGGGAATGAAAACACACTGTTATATGGTGAGCGTGTGTTGCTGTGAGTCGCCCTGTAAAGCCTGAAATAATAATTTATTATTAGTCAGAGGTGTTGGGTCAGGAGTTTTTCACACCACATTGTACATCTTTATGCTTAATATAAAACACACTCACACACACTCAAAAAGAAGGTCAGACTCAATGTTCAGGCCTCAAACTATCTTGAAATCAACATCATACTGGTGTAGCTATAATGACAATAGTAGATAATTCACTCATCTTTAGAAGACGCAACCTTCACCAAATTTTGACTAAGATTTCTTTTAATTATCTTTCAATCATCAGACTCTTCACTTAGGTAAGCGGTCTGAAGCACAACTCATGCAATGCATTGTATGCAGTTACATAATTCCACCAGAGAGGTCTCCAAATCCCCAAATCTTACACAGTGCAGCTTTAACTCATAGTGTCAGTAACCACATAAGCGAGTCTAACAGAGATTACTTAACAACACAGTTGCCAATTCCGGTTATTAAAAGTGGCTTTGGGCTTATTTTCTGTTAAAAATGTTTACAATTATTGGGAGCCATGGGCTGCAGCTTTTTGGCCTTGTTTAGAGTAGTTTCTTATTTGGACTCACTCTATGATCCTGTCTTTCTGCACTACACCTGTCTAATAAAAGCAAAACTGTTTGTTCTGTTGCACAATCCGTCCACAGCCCGTCCGTTCCCTCCTCCCTTTCACAAATCAAAACTGAGGCATCGATGGTCCATCAATGATGGAGCTTCTTTGGTTAGTTTGTTAACCATGGCAGGGACTAGGGGGGCGAGATGTGGGAAAAATACAACAAAAAATTTTGGGGGATTAAAAGACTGGATTTGACTACAAACGGAGAACAATTCAAAGATTGTGTGAAATTACATTAGTTTATATCTAAATGTTTTAGAAATAAATTGATTTAAGCGGCCTCTCTTACACATTGCAAGTTGTTTTTAGAGCCAATAGTGCTTTGTAAATTCTACCACTTTAAGCAAACTCTATCTCCTGTTCTTGATGAACGCGAGCCAACACTGAATCAGCAGAACAGGTTCCTACTGCAGAAAAACAAATGACTCAACTCCTGAGAGTATCCTGATTTAGCAGGATAGCAGCTGTGGTACAGAGACCTGTAAGAGGGAAATAATGACAATCATGGAAGTTATAACACTATATAAAACAACTTCCTCTGAGACATCTGATAAATATAACTTATTAAGGTTCAGCTGATGGAACAGAAAAGGAACAAACTGAAACGTAACACAGTGACTTCAAGTACTGCCACTTCATTATTATATTTATTAAAGTTGTCAGTTAGTGGAAGCACACGGTAGGTGTTTCCAATAAAGTGGCCACTAAGTGGAATTACAAGGTAGATGCTTCTAATAAAGTGGCAGGTGAGCACAAGGCAGGTGTTTCTAATAAAATGCCCAGTTGGTGGAAATAAGGTAGGTGTTTCCAGTAAAGTGGCCAGTGAGGGAGCAAATTTCATACTTGTTTAGAGAGAGTTGTTCATGTCAAGTGATATTTATTTTGCATGTGTTTAGTCTTTTAGTTTGGCTGCTGGACTAGCAATAACGTTTGCAGTGTTCGGCTGGATGGTGGGGGTCTAACATCCGCTGTGGGGTGGGGAGGGCTTCTGGGAAACGTTCAGAAGACAGAAAGAGGAGAGATAGAGCAGAGAAAAGTGTGCCAACATCGTTCACATGCAAATCTGTGCAGGGAGTTAAGGGGGAGGTGGGGCTGTGGGAACAGGTGTCCCGAGCTGGCTGGGAGTTGGGGTGGCAAATGGACACAGAAACCCCTTTCACCTCACGTTCTGCCTTTATCTCTTTCCATCTCCTCCCTTTCTTTCCTCCGCACCCCGCCTGACTCTGTAATGACAGTCCGGCAGATTTCAACTGACTCTGGCATTAGCAGCTTAGAGCCTAATTAATAAAGACAAAGAAAAGTCCAACCGTAGCAAATTTAATCCTGAAAAAACAACAGCATATTCACCGTTTCCTTTTTTCCTCTGAAACAT
The DNA here is from genome assembly GCF_015220715.1 of Pygocentrus nattereri. Taxonomy (NCBI): domain Eukaryota; kingdom Metazoa; phylum Chordata; class Actinopteri; order Characiformes; family Serrasalmidae; genus Pygocentrus; species Pygocentrus nattereri. Next base: position 19,490,799 of record NC_051228.1, on the reverse strand, counting down.
TGTTTGTCATATATTGTCATAAACAGGAATCTTATTTAGTGGATAGACTGACAGCCAAGTAACAAATAAAATCCTGCAGAGATGTTCTGGACTCCAGGGCAAGAGCAGAATATTCCCAGAATTGCTCAGTTTCCCGCTAAAGTGACAAAAATGCTTTGACACAGAGATCATCCTAAAATAAAACTCTTCACATTCTGTAGTGTTATATAAAACTATTTCTTCGTAACTGCTTAACAGTCATGGTGGAGGGATACATGCAGGTCATTATGAGGCAAAATAGTCCCCAGAAAACTTGTTGTTTTTTTCAGATTTCTTCCACATAAAACTCAGAAGACACGTGTAGGTACACTGGGGGTTTTGGACAGTATATAAAATGTTTATATTTGTGCTGTAGTCATGGCGACCCCTGGTTTTCTATCACAAAAAAAGTTTTTTTTTGCATGATCCAGAGAAGAACTGCTTACTAAAGAACATCTAAATCTTAGATCTTAAATCTTACTAAAGAAGATCAAAATCATTATTTCAGTTGTTGGTGTAAAAAGTTCTTGTTTTTACATATGATGTTAGAGTTTAAACTTGGGGTAAATCTGAAAAATATTAGTTTTCTGTGCAGACTATCTTGCCTCACATTGCCCTACATGTATCCCTCCACCATGTATGGATTTCAAAATTATGTGTTAAAAATCTAAAACTACAACTTTGGTTACAAAAAAGCTGGGATGCTGTGCAAAATGTGAATAGAAACAGAATGAAATGATGTACAAATCATCAACCCTATTTTAACTGAAAATATTACAAAGAGAGCAAATGAAACTTTATTGATTCATTAAATATGTGCCCATTTTAAATTTGAAGCCAACAATGCTGTGCAGTCAGAGGGCCTGAAGCTCACGCCGAGCCAATATTGGTTTTCAGCCTTGTCCCTTGCAGACAGAGATTTCTCCCTGTAATTATAATTTTCATTGAAATATAGGGTTTAAATGATTTTTGGAAATTGGGTTGTATCATAATGTCTCAGACATTATGCAGCGTATTTATAATCATTTCATTCAATAACTTTGAGACAGTCCGGTTCATAAGAACAATGAAAGGTGTTGCCTAGAGCTGAACATCAAAGCCAAGAACCATTCAACCGCTCCTTTAAAGCATGTAATATGTGCAGTTTTAAACTGAATACACATAAAGTGATGCATGTCTGATGGTGAATTTTCTGATGATGAAAAAAAAGACAAGTACCTTCTATAAGCATCAAATTAAAAGAAGGATCCAAAGAAAGGGGGCAAAAGTGCTTTATCAACATATATATATAAATCAATAATGTCTAAATATGGCCTTAGCCATCCTATTTACAGTAAGTAAAATACATTTATATAAAGAAATATTTTTCTTTCTTTACCACAGAGAGGAAAAGACCCCCCCCATGTTGCCTTACATGCAGAAAGCCTTCAGCATCAGCAAATTAAGACTAATTATGAAAGCAAAGTGCAAACGACATCTCTGTAACGCAACAGATCAATTCAGCCAAACAGAACATATTTATACTGCATAACAAATAAAAAGTAGCTTAAGACTCATTTCACATTAGAATGCAAAACAAACACAAGACAAAAAAGAATTAGTACAACAGAGAAACACATGTACTGCACTTGCTACTCGAGATCAGCACAGGTCTGGATTAGCTTCTCAATTTCTGAGAGCTCATTAAAGGAATATTCCAGCATTCTTCAACATAACGTCCATATACAACAACAGACAGCGCAGTCTATACCACAGATATATAATTTTGACGTGCATTCAGGCACACAGTAAGAGAAATGCACTTACAATAGAAGTTGATGGGCTACAATCTACTAACTTCTATTATACAGTTCTGTGCAAAAGTCTGAGACCAGCCTTTCACTTATTTAATATCCAATCATAATATTTCTGAGGAAATAATCCACCTGTGTAAAAAGGAGAAAGTAAAGGTGAAAAACTCATTAAAAGCTATAGAGAAAATGGGGCTCCTAACACCATCTGCAAGACCTGGTAGACACCAAAACTGTCCCCATCAGATAAACAGCACTTAAAACTTTAGAAAAAAACAGGAGAAAATCAAGCTGCTTCAGATCTGAAAACATCCACAGGTGTTTCTGTCCATCCTTCCACTGTGAGAAGACAACTCAGCACTATGAGTCTGACAGGATGTGTAGCTGTCAAGCAGCCTCACTGAGAAAAGGAGACACATCAAACAAAGAAGCTGAACAATGGACTGACCACCCCAGAGTCCAGACCTCAGCATACCTGAACGTGTTTGATCACTTCAGAAAATGATCAACCAACTTCTAAGACTGAACTGTGGACGTGTGTCTGCAGATTCTGTGAGAAGCTGAAAGTGAGTCTCCTGAAAAGAATGGAAGCTGGAATAAAGGTACAGAGTGACTCACTGAACATGGACACTGACAATAAATGAGTGAATAACTTAAATAGTAATTTAATTAGTAAGTTAGTAATAACGAAATATTTATGCTGTTTTTAAGTGAAAAATAAATAAATGATGGTCTCTGAATCTGCACAGAACTGTAGGTGTGTTTCACAAATCACACAGAATTGACTGTAGAAATTATTTGTATGCTACAGAAGTGTTAAATAAACATTAGGTTGAAGAACAGAACTTTTATTGTGTGAAAACTTTCTCCCACTTGTTTATGACTCATCACAGCTACATCATATTATGAAGCTGATGGACTTGGTCTCAAAATGAACTATTCCTTGTCATAACAAAAAAGGTCCCACATATTTTCACGCACTCATCCCATGTGTGTTGGATTGATGAGGATCAAGTCTTATTGTCAACATTCATACTGCACATACAATAGGACTGAACTGGGCTGATGTTTATGCTGCAGTTTGGCCTAAAAAGCCTCCATCATCGTAATAATCTGAAAGTCAGGACACTGTGGAAAATAAATGTAGTTGAATTATTCTGTTTTTGTCTCCCAAGTTTTTGGCACAACTACGCTGCAGCCGTAAAGTCTGTGTGTGTTCAGTCTCATCTGTGCCTCTTACAATTCTTACAATAACTGCTGTAGTGTTATTCCTAATCAAACTGTCTGTATTAGGCAATAAACTGTTTTGTAATACCAGAACACAAAAGAAAAGCTGTCTTTGGTCTTTGGGTAGAAAACACTGGCCCCTGTGAGATATGGAAACTATACAACTGCACTTTCTATGTAATTATGAAGCATCTTGCTATATCATCGCTGTCCAAAAAAGAAAGAAAGTGTGTGGTAACTTTAAAAGAGAAAGTTAATGAAAAGAGATGTCATTCAGATCAATTTTGGAGCATCTTTTGTAAAAATCAGCTGCTATGTCCAATTATGCAAAAATAAAAATGGAAAATGTGGAGGAGATTGGCTTTTTGGCTTTTTTGGACAGAGACATTATATGACTTCACACTTCACAGAAATTTTGGCTCTCTCGTGCTAAAAGAACAAAAAAAACAGCCCAAGTGCAGCCTCTAGTGGCCAAAACCACAAATTGCATGCAGCAAAATTAGCCATATATTTTCTAGCCTACAAAGTGTTTTAGCTTTTAAAGCACACTTTCTTAATATCAGAAATTCCATTTGGACAAGTAAAAATGCTATACTAGCATTTCTGTATACCTACCAATTCATCTTAATTTGATGTAAAAATAGGAAGCTTTTAAATGCAAGAGGTAAATTTAAAAGTGCAACAATTCAATCTTCACCAGTAAGTAATCCATTCGAACATGTAATGATGAACATGTAATTTTCTGGGAAACTGTGGATTAAAAGCTAAAAAACTCTCCAGAAGCAACACACTTGATTTCAGCAGCCAACGAAGCGCTTGCGATTGACTCCTGAGACTGGAAATGATGTAAAACAGGAACGCTACAATTACTGCAAACAGAAGAAGCTGAACGGAAACAGCATCCATATCAGATATTAGCGTCTTTCTACAGAAAACAACCTGCTAAAATGCAGTAAAAATTCTGCCTTTTGATCTCACTATCACACAGTGATGTTTCAGTCATGACCTTGATCTGAGATGCTTTAAGCTTAGACCTGCTCCTTCAGAAAGATAACTGCCACTGCACTTGGTCATCCTCAGTTTATATGGAAAAAAAGAACATATGTACGTATATACATTCCTTCATTAAGTAAGAGGACGTGAAAGAACTCATAGTGGAAAATAAACAAAAACTGCAAACTCCACTGTTCCCATTTGATTGCTCCCATTGCATTCCGGGAACTGCAGTCCAGTCAGATTGGATGAAGACACCTGAGAGTGGGCAGCTGTGCTGCACTTCAGTCATGATTGACTATCCAGGCTCCACCTACAAATATGCCCTTTCATAGCAACTGTTACTAGGTTAGAAAAGCTTTACAGAATGCTGGTTAAAAGCTCATTCAATCTAATGTGGTACAGAACTCAATTTATACCACAATGCCTACATTTAGAGTCTGTTATTAAAGGGGAATTACAACAAATATTCAAAATTCTGTATGGTTAAGATGTAAACAGAGTCACTCAGAGTGGTCTCATGTAAAATGCTCTGTTCCAGAGAAACTTACCGGTTATAAATGGAAAGCTTGATGTCTGAAACTTTGTTTCACAATAGTTTTAAGATGATTCTGGCCCATTTTTAAAAATTCATTCACTGTGCAGTAAACTTATAGCTGACATTGTTTACTCAAGAACTGAATTGGGCAGAAATTTAGATAAATTCCCCTTCAATGTCAATTTTGCTACAAAAGGGTGCATTTGTGGACAGAGCACAGAAATGTCAATTAGTAAACATTCACAGGTCAGGGTGATGCTTTGAGGCATCTGATGTGCCGCTGTTTATGCAGAGGCTGTGTCCCATTTATGGCGCCACCGGATTCTCTCATCCACCTTCTTTCTCTCTCTCTTTGACTGAATCCCAAATGGCATCTTACTGGACATATTGCACTACCTTTGTGTAAAAAACTAGGGCTGCATAGTGTGTAGTTAGTTATTCGTTATTGAGATATTGGCTTTTGCATTACTGATACTGAAACAGCTCCTCTAACCAATTAAGAGTGTTTTTACTGATTCAGGTGAGTTAGTGAGGCCACGGTGACCAATCATGGGTTTTATGTAATCCAACAAAAGTTAATTATTTTAGTAAAAATGATGCATCTTCACCATATTAATGACTTATCAGTATTTGTCCTTATATTGTAATTTGTATCAAAAGCACAATATGTAATACTATATTCATTATACTAGTATTTTGTATATATTGTGGAGAAATACCAACATATCTCAGCAGATACTTTAAAAAGGCAGACATGGATTTGGCCAATATTTCAAATTTCTGAATTATTAAATTGATAACTTCAATTTCTACATTTTGTAAATGTTTATGTATCAACATCAATGTTATCAGTATGTGAAAAAAATTGGGTATTGACAATCACCCAATTCCCATCTCACATCTGTACTTCCAACTCATAGTATATAACCCAGAATATGTATAATTACTGTGTATATAAACCAAACTATTCTTGAATTCAAGCTCTTTAGGACTTTTACGTATCTAATTTAATAAAATCATAGTGTGTTTTCTCTTTATTTATTTTGAGCCATTTGCAAACACCAACTGCCCTTTAATCTGTGCTACTATTTCATAATGAATGAAAATTACAGGCCATTTCAATTAATGCTTTTTCCTTGTATAAAGTAAATGTTTTACAAGATGAGATTTTATTATGAAAGCAAATTGATTTGTGAGTAATTACTGTGTCTGTGGGCGTTTTTATGAATCATTTACACAACCTAACGAAAGTATTTTTTTGGTCAAAACAGTCCAGGTTGATATCGGAGTCTTTAAACAGGATTGCCTTCAATTCTTCAAAATGTCTGCTTGATTAAACTGTCAAAATGCAAACAAACTCAGAGTGGTGTGACGTGAAATGCCCTGTCCTAGAGAAACATACTGAGTCAGCATGGTTCACAGTGGTGGTGATGGGAACCAGACCTCCACCTCTAAAGCTCCCTCACAGAGAGTTATTACATGGCTATGGTCTGATGTCTGACACATAGTATTATGATAGTTTAAAAATATTTTTTAATCTGTTTATGCTGGAGGATTATGCCATGCAAGGTGTAATGAGGAAAGTTAGGTCCCAAAGAAAGCTTATTTTTCAGATATTCCACTATTTTACCATCTACATTACATAAAAAAACCTCAGAAGACACATGTGGGTTCACTGGTGGTCAGAGTCCTATTTCCGATCACCACTATGTAAAGAAATCGCCAAGTGTCGCTAAATTTCTCTACAATTAACCATTTCACATCAAACCACTTTTCTCAACCACTGAATTTGAAAAATATGTGGAATTCCCCTTTATATGTACACCAATATAATAACAATAACAGGATTTTGTCTGTATCATGCAGTCCTACTTGAAAACAATACTTTACGACCTAAGTAGTGCATTATTTATCCACTAGGGTTCTTTTGGGATTCAGCCTCTCTCTTTCTGTCTTAATGTTTTGCCTCTCTATAGGTATGTGTCATGTTCCGCACTACTTAGACTTTGATTGGACCCCTGGAGGGGCGTGTCCTTCAGCAGGGGCTGTGGTTGGCCGGGTAAAAGGTTGTCCTGTAATGACGAATGCTGATTGGCTGTCTCAGGTCGAGAGGTAGTGTTTTCCTTGCCTTTTTTCTTTTTCTTGTCCCTCTCTTCCTCAGTGTTTTTGGAGTTTGGGAGGACGTCCACAGCGATGGTGGGTTTCTGCCGCAGGTCCTGCTTGCTGGGTGGTTCAGCTACCATGATAGCGCGAGCACCGTGCATTCTGGGAGGAGATTTACAGTGCAACTCTCCTCTCGACTCCTTCCACAAACGCAGCTGAGTGAGGTGCTCCTTCTCAATGTCCCGCTCAGAGATTGGTAGCTCCATAATCTGGAGGAGAGAGAGAGAGAGAGAGAGAGAGAGAGAGCGCGAGAGAGAGCGAGAGAGAGAGCGAGAGAGAGAGCGAGAGAGAGAGAGAGAGAGAGAGCGCGAGAGAGAGCGAGAGAGAGAGAGAGAGAGCGCGAGAGAGAGCGAGAGAGAGCGAGAGAGAGCGAGAGAGAGAGAGAGAGAGAGAGAAAGAGAGATACATTCCTACCTGAAACAGAGCACTCCAGTCAGAAACACATTCATGCTATAAGAGGATAAGCAGCATCTACACTGGGTTTGCAAAATAAAGTTAGATAAAAGTCTTGAGAGAGAGAAAAGTGGGATGATTATACAGCAGGATGGCAAAAAACCTAACTTAACACATAACTTATATTAGATCAATCCATTTCCATATTTTAGTCTATTTACGTGAACATTTAAAAGTTTCGGATCACTTTTCATAGTCATGTTTTTTGGTTATTTAAATGCAGTAATAAACAATTCTGATTCCAATACGCTAAACGAGACAGAAAAATGTAGAGTTAGATGCTTTAGTCAACACTACATGTATTCTGACAACAAAAAGACATAAGGATTAATAATATACTGTAATTTCTTATTTTTGTATTTGTTTACTTACACCTTCCTACTAATTATTTGTTATACATTTTCAAGGTGGATCAAATTAGTATAATAATTTTAGATATTTATCTGCCATAATACTACTAGTATATTATTGAAAACCTTTAAAGAAACCGAGAGAGAGAGAGAGAGAGAGAGAGTTTAGTTCACGGGGTCAAGGTCTACTGCTTTCTGTGAATAATCAGAGATCCTGCTTTAATGACTGAAGAGCAGGTTAATAAATTACTCTGTCATGTGAACTGCAGTAAAATTATGCTTTTGCTGCTGAGTAAACTTCATATACAGGTGCAGTTTTATGATGATTCCATAAGCAGACATGAGAATAGGATACAAGAAGAAACAAATACTACAGAATATAAACATGCAGGATTTAGAGGTTGCTTTATTCTTCCTACAGTAACAGACAGTGTCCGGTGGGAGGAGACAAACTCCATTGTTCCACATAGTGTACAGTGGTCTGCAGGGACTTGTCCCATTTTCACTGAGAGGAACAGAAAGAACCTGCGAGTCTTACCTCTCTAATGAGGAAGCCCTCCTTCATGTAGCGCGGCTCTATGGCCCGAAGCAGCTCCATCGTCTCGTACTGACCCTGACATGCCTTCAGCTTCTCCTGAGATCCCAGCATGCACTTCAGCAGCACCAGCCCCACACGGAAGATGATTTTTACTCCTAAAAAAAGCACACATTCTTAACTTTGAATGCATCTCCATAATTAAATGGTTAAGATGTAAACAGAGTCAGTCAGAGTGGTTTGGTGTGAAATGCTCCGTTCCAGAGAAACTTGCAGTTGCACTTGGTGACAGGAACCAGACGTCCACCTCTAAAAGACTCCTCACAGAAAGCTATTACATAAATACAGTACTTGATGTCTGAGAAACCGTTTCATGATAGTTTGGCAAATATAGCCTGAAACATATTTTTAAATCCTTTCATGCTAAATGAGCAAAATAATCCATGACAATTTTATTTTCAATGTTACCTGTGTTTTATCACTGTCAACATTCTATAAAAAAAATCAGAAGACAAATGTCTATATATGTGTTGTAGTCATGGTGACCCCTGGTTCCCATCACCACCACCTCATCAACCATTTCAAACCAAACCACTTTGAATGACTGCATCTCAAAATGTAATTCATGTACAACCCCAATTCCAATGAAGTTGGGATGTTGTGTAAAACATAAATAAAAACTGAATACAATGATTTGCAAATCCTTTTCAACCTATATTCAATTGAATACACTACAAAGACAAGATATTAAATATACACTCATTTTGAATTTGATGCCTGCAACACGTTCCAAAACATTGGGACAGGGGCAACAAAGGACTGGGAAAGTTGAGGAATGCTCAAAAAACACCTGTTTGGAACATTCCACAGGTGAACAGGTTAATTGGAAACAGGTGAGTGTCATGACTGGGTATAAAGGGAGCATCCCTGAAAGGCTCAGTCATTCACAAGCAAGGATGGGGCGAGGTTCACCACTTTGTGAATAACTGCGTGAGCAAATAGTCCAACAGTTTAAGAACAACGTTTCTCAACGTGCAATTGCAAGGAATGTAGGGATTTCATCATCTACAGTCCATAATATCATCAAAAGTTTCAGAGAATCTGGAGAAATCTCTGAAAGTAAGCGGCAAGGCAGAAAACCAACATTGAATGCCCGCGACCTTCGATCCCTCAGGCGGCACTGCATTAAAAACCGACATCATTCTGTAACGGATATTAACCACATGGGCTCAGGAACACTTCAGAAAACCACTGTCAGTGAACACAGTTCGTCGCTCCATCTACAAGTGCAAGTTAAAAGTGTTAAACTGTTAAAACTAAAAAGTTAAAGCCATATATCAACAACACCCAGAAACGCCGCCAGCTTCTCTGGGCCCAAGCTCATCTGAGATGGACTGACGCAAAGTGGAAAAGTGTCCTGTGGTCTGACGAGTCCACATTTCAAACTGTTTTTGGAAATCTTGGACGTCGTGTCCTCTGGGCCAAAGAGGTTTGTTATCAGCGCAAAGTTCAAAAGCCAGCATCTCTGATGGTATGGGGGCGTGTTAGTGCCCATGGCATGGGTAGCTTGCACAACTTTGAAGGCACCATTAATGCTGAAAGGTACATACAGGTTTTGGAGCAACATATGCTGCCATCCAAGCAACGTCCCTGCTTATTTCAGCAAGACAATGCCAAGCCACATTCTGCATGTGTTACAACAGCGTGGCTTCGTAGTAAAAGAGTGCGGGTAATAGACTGGCCTGCCTGCAGTCCAGACCTGTCTCCCATTGAAAATGTGTGGCGCATTATGGAGCACAAAATACAACAACGGAGAACCCGGACTGTTGAGCAACTGAAGTTGTACATCAAGCAAGAATGGGAAAGAATTCCACCTACAAAGTTTCAACAATTAGTGTCCTCAGTTCCCAAACGCTTATTGGGTGTTGTGAAAAGGAAAGGTGATGTAACACAGTGGTAAACATGCCCCTGTCCCAACTTCTTTGAAATGTGTTGCAGGCATCAAATTCAAAACGAGTGAATATTTGCAAAAAACAAAGTTTATCTGTTTGAACATTAAATATCTTGTCTTTGTAGTGTATTCAACTGAATATAGGTTGAAAACGATTTGCAAATCATCGTATTCTGTTTTACACAACATCCCAACTTCACTGGAACTGGGGTTGTAAAAACTTGGCAATTGGTGGCATCTTCTTTGATAAATTAAACTTTTCTATTTCTATTCCATTCAACAAAACTTTTTGGACAGTGACAATTTGTATGAATTCAGTCATGTGTCTTATCTGTGCTGGTTTAAGTGTGAACAGGCAGCAGATGCAACACCATGAAGATAACAAAGGAAGTTAAACTGTGTCTGAGAGCTATAACTAGCTCTCATATTAATCAGATTACTATGCACTGCCACTTTGTTTATATGTCCATAGATATTGAACATTGCACATGTTAACATACAGCAGGTGAAATAAGTATTGAACACATCACCAATTTTCTAAGTAAATATATTTCTAAAGGTGCTACTGACATGAAATTCTATTGGTGACAACCCAGCCAATCCACACATGCAAAGAAATCAAACCATAGATGTCCATAAATTAAATTGTGTGTAATAATGAGAAATGACACAGGGAAAAAGTATTGAATACATGAAGAAAGAGAGGTGCAAAAAGCCATGGAAAGTCATGACACCAGCTGAAATCTAGCAGTAATTAGAAAGCAATCCTGCCACAATTGATGTGCAAATTGATATCAGCTGGTTTAACTGATGGCCTATAAAAAGGTGTCTCACTACCAAGGTGCCTCACAAGAAACATATCATGATGAGTAAAACCAGTGAGCTCTCAAGACCTTCACAACCTTATTGTTGCAAAACATATTGATGACATCAATTACAGTTACAGAAGAATACTACTGAATGTTCCAGTGAGCACTGTTGGGCCATAATCCGGAAGTGAAAAGAATCAAAAGATCATTTCACCGTAAACCGACCACGACCAGGTGCTCCCTGCATAATTTCAGAGGAGTGAAAATAATTATCAGAAGAGTTGTCCAGGAGCCAAGGACCACTTGTGGAAAGCTACAGAAAGACCTGGAATCAATAAGTAATGCTCTGAACCGCCATGGCCTGTATGCGCGCTCACCACACAAGATTCCATTGCTGAAGAAAAAGCACGTTTAAAGTTTGCTCAACAACATTTAGACAAGCCTGTGAAATACTGGGAGAATATATTCGGTCAGATGAGACCAAAATTTAATGAATGCCATAATACACACCATGTTTGGAGGTCAAAAAGCACTACATATAACCCCAAAAACACCATACCAACAGTGAAGTTTGGAGGTGGGAACATCATGGTGTGGGGCTGTTTTTCAGCATACGGCACTGGCACGCTTCACGTAATTGAAGGACGGATGAATGGACAAATGTACTGAAACATTCTTGATAAAAATCTGCTGCCATCTACCAGGATGATGAAGATGAAACGAGGGTGGACATTTCAGCAAGACAATGATCCCAAACACACAGCCAAGGAAACTAGGTTTCAGAGAAAGAAAATAACTTAATTTATGGACATGTATGGTTTGATTTCTTTGCATATGTGGATTGGATGGGTTGTTACTGACATCTGGTGAGATTTTCATGTCAATAGCACCTTTAAAAATATATTTACTTAGAAAATTGGTGACGTGTTCAATATTTATTTCACCTGGTGTAGGTTATCGTTTATAGTGTTAAGTCACTTGGTTAAGTCAGTGGAGTGGACATGCAGCATGGCAATGTCAACTGCATAGTATTTATGCGATTGTACTACTTATTTTTGTACTGCACCTTATATTTTTATTGTTGATTTAGTATATTTTAGGTTTTTACTTCAATTTACCTGTAAATAGAATACAACAATACTTTTACTCCTGTTTTGCTCTTTACTGTACTTTGTACTGCAGCAATTTCCATAACTAGGTTAGAAAGCTACAGGGGTGTACATTTCTTAACTTTTAACAATTTAATTCCACTAAGAAACAATTAGACTATTTTCAAACCTCAAATTTCCCAACAATTACATGAATTACATAAATAACAATACCTGTTTTTTTTTTTACATCGGCAACTATCCTGACAGTATCCTTTATTTGTTTGTTTGTTTGTTTGTTTATTTCATTGCCCAATTTCACAGCATCCAACTCCATTTGCTTAATTCTTCTCCTATCATTACCTCCTTCAAGAAGCAAAACTGCATCTTTTCAAACCACTAATACGTCGTCACTGGACAGCTCAACACACTTGAATTAAGATCCTGACTGATGCATTTTTACATCCCTATCAATAAAAATAGTCTGCAAACTTGCCAATATTTTTGTTATCATGATAAATTCTATCACAACATGCTTTTCTAACTATATTGCGGCTATCGTCAGCACTTCCAGAACATTTCATTACAAAGACAGCTTAATTAGTCCTGTTTAATTAAGTACCAGATTTAGTGCAGGGCAGAATGTAAAATGTAATACAGGATGTAAATACAAATCATGGTGTTCTGATAGTTCTGACAGTATGTAAGAAAAGCAGCCCTACTGGTATGTCTTATTAGATGTCTGGAAAAGCTAAATATTGTGACATATTGTGCATAAAACTATTGTGAACTCAGAACACGTTCAATTTAATAGATGGAAACACAGTTAA
>NC_051228.1:19453054-19475554 GCF_015220715.1 Pygocentrus nattereri | reverse complement strand
TCTTTCTTGACCTTCCCTCCACAGAGATAGAGCCAGACACGCCCTCTGAGCGATGGGGGGATTCCCTTCTGACAACGCAACTTCACCTACAGAGAGAGTAGATATGGAAATCATGAACACACCAGTACTTCAAATAATTAAGTGACTGTGTGGGCATGTGGAGGTAGCATCAACTTGTAATATGCCTCATATATATTAAACGTGTATATGTGCAAGTACCTATATGTAGTAAGAATAATAAGTACAATAATAAAAATAATGTATATGCCCCATATGTATCATTTATTTCAGACCATTTTGTCATTCTGTTCATTATGAAATTGTCCGGCAACGAAAGGGTTAACTGTCATTGTCAAATTGTGGAAAAAAATGGACACCCTATTCTAGTTTATTCTGAGAACAGCTATCTTTATTAATGTGTAATAATAATGTCCTGTATAATAAATATGCAACACACACATATCAGTCAAATGAACATTATATGCAAGTATTCATGTGCAAAGAGTTTTCTGTATATTTCTATTAAAGCTTGATTAGTTTCACCAGGGTAAGTAAAACTGACCGCTACAATGTTTGATGCGTCACATTTTCTTATCTCCAAGTTCAAAAGAGAACCAGTAGCTTTTTTCGGTCTGATAACAGGCTGTGGAGAATTTTGTTTGGCAAGTTTCTCATCATTCCAGACTATATACTCTGTTATGAGTCTGAGATTAGCACAAAAAAGAGATCATAATAAAAAAATGGACATGACCCATTTCTTTTAACAGACCTGATTTACAATAAGAGTGAAACTGATGTTGATATATATATATATATATATATATATATATATATATATATATATATATATATATATATATAAATGAAATAAATAAAATGCACTAACACACCACCACCACATCAAAGTCACTGCAGTGCTTAGAATGACCCACCACCCAAATAATACCTGCTCTGTGGTGGTCCTGACCATTAAAAACAACAGGGTAACGACATATGCAGAGAAACAGATGGACTACAGTTCTGTAACTGTGGATCTATAAAGTGCTGCTATATGGTCAGTGGAGCAGATAAAATGTACAATGAGAAGAAAAATAAGGAGGTGTTACCTATAAAGTGCTGAGTGAGTACATATCATACGTAAGTGTCAGTAAAACAATCTATCAATAGATTTGAAAGCTGACCTTTTTGTGTTTTTTGCTCATCCACTTGTCCCAGCTGTTGAGCATGTCTAGCCATTTCACCTCTCTCTGCCTCAGCACCTCTGGAGGGATTTCTTCAGCACTGTAGAACACATTAGAGAGAGAATATACACTCTCATATATTCACATAAATAGCAGAGATATTGGTGAGTTTAGGGACATGCCTCGGGACAACCACGTTACTTTTCAATGAAACGGACCTGTCACTGTAAATGTTTAGTTAATCATATACAGATCTGTGACGAAGCTTTGTGTATATTTATCTTCTACACTCAGCTTCGTGTTCATCAGTGTCTTATTTGGTATAAACAGCAGAGGTTTTGTTTAAATAATGATTTGATAGTCACCAGCGTTTAACATGAGGGTGGTAGTGTAGTATGAGGTGACACTGACTGACAGAAGGGAGAGAACTCTGAGAACTTCTGCTTGGAGCTACAAAGCTGGACTCCCCCATAACTGGGGTAAGACTGAGAGAGAGATAACATTGAGGAACAGGGAGCAGGTGGGGTTGCAAAAACTCGGTCAAGCGAAATGTGTACATTTGCATACAATGTGCTGCTGCACCCTACCTGAAATTCCAAGTACTCTATCTAACATCAGACGACAGATGCAGTCTAGATATTCACAACGAACATAAACTGGTTGATCCTAATCTTGGGTCATGGGTATGTAAGTAGTCACCAATCACAAGGCTGACATGGTTTGTCCTGTCTGCATAGCTTTACACAAGTTGTGGTCCCCTATGGCTTCACTGTACTCATCAAACTTAGAAAGAAAGCTAAGCACCAAGCGAAAGCTAACCTATAACGAATAACCAAGCTAGAATAATTCATTCGTCCATTTATTTGGTCACCCAGCTGTGTCAGAGTTCCACGGATGCAGCAGTAAAGTGAATAAAGAACCTTCTTTAAGGCGTCTCCTTATAAAAGCTGGATGACATTTTTAGTGAGTGGACACAGTGGGGCCTACAAGACAACCTGGATATGTAGAGCCCATCTCACTCATTTCTCTCTGCTTCACTTGAGCTGCTTTATTTAGTTCTGTGCTGTAGTGCCCAGGAGTGTTGAACTATGGGTTGCCAACTGGGAGGGATCATTAGAATATCAGGCCACACCCAGACAGTTCTCAGGTTTGATAAGCTATTGTTTTATTATTTTTTATCTTAATTATTCATTCAGACTTTGATGAATGTTCAATATAACAGTCAACACTCTCACAAATGAAATGGCAAAAAAGGATTCTTCAGAGTGGTGTCATAGAACAGGGGTTGGCAACGTGTCTCGGGAGCCGCATGCAGCTCTTTTACTGCCCTGCTGCGGCTCCACAGCGGAATCAGATTTTTAAGTAAAAAAGTAAAACAGTCCTCCTTTTCAGTAAAATGCTGATTGCTCTAACATGGTTGTAACATTAAATGGTCTTAAACGATGGAGTTAATGTAGAACTGCTAATTCACCCTGAAGGTTGACATGCAGACTGCCATAGCAATGCAGTCAACAATCTCGCCTAGCTATTAACTAATGAAACAGCAAAGACAGAGATTTAAGATGAACACTGGTAATTTAGTGACAACTGGACTTTGCATTTAATAATCATTCCATTCCTGATATGTTTAATCTGCAATGAGAAACTATCAAACACTAAAATGTCATGAGGCTGAAGTCAGATTCTAAAGCATCCTGTTCAAATTCTTCCATTTCACCTTAAATTGTGCAGCAGGGTAGTTTAACTTTTGTTGAAATGACAAAATGGCTCTTAACATTTGCCTCACCCTTGCCACAGAAGAACCACATTTGGGGACAGTCATGAATCGGCACTGGGGATTGAACCGGCGACCTTCCGGTCACAGGGCCAGGGCAGCCCACGACTGCCCATCACAATTAATGATGCATTTCTTTGCACCAAAAATTTAGCAGAACTGTAAGGTTATGAGATCATGTCTGGCCCTGTGAAACTAGCTTCTCTAAAGAACCTTTCAATGAAAGGCTCCTTAAAAAAACATTTTTATAAATGAGATGTGTGAAGTACGTTTTTCAAATTTAAAGAACCTCCAAATAATGTAAAGGTTAGATCAATAAAGGGTTTTCCCTCAAAAGACTACTAAACCCTTTAAATAAAGGGTGCCATATCTTCTTTGTACAATGCCATAGAATGAATCCTTTTGGTTCTTTTTTTTTTTTTTTCAAGAAATGTAGGAGAGTGAAGAACCCTGAAGTTTAAGAAACCTCCACATTAATGTAAAGGCTCTAATTGTTACTGTTAAAATGGTATAGACGCCACTTAATTATGTGAAGGATCTTTACACCTTTACTCACACTCACACATCTCATGGCTCTTTGAGTGGTTCTTCTATGTCATTGTTTTAACCCTTTTTAAAAGGGTGTGCTGTTCAAAAGCACTTAGCATATTAATGTGTTATTTTATATTCATACCGTTTGGATTTAAGTGTTAGAAATATTTCCATTTTTGGACGTTTTATTCAATATTTGAAGAATTCTTTGAATATCTCGAAGAATATTGCAAAAAGGAAATGAATAAAATGCTTAAAAAATTGTGTAAATATCTATTTACATTTTTTTGTCATATCAGCTGCCTTAAGATTTGTTCTTGGCATTTGATCCCACTTATCTAAAAGCTGTGTAGTTGTTCAAGATGGGCAAATTAGAACAACTGCTGAAACTAAACTGGATTTACATTATTGAAGACCGTGAACTTAAAGCTTTTATTCTTGTGATTTAGTGGGATATTATACAATATATACTCTTCCTTTTTCTGCTCTGAGGGTGGCTCATCTTTCTCTCTAGCTTTCTAAGCCCCTTTGTGAGTGTGATCGAGATCCCAATGGTTTCACAATGAAAAGCTTTCTTTATTAAAGCCGGTCAATAGACACACCCTCAGTATAATTAAATCACAACTGAGTGGGTGAACATGGAGAAAAACCACGTCAGCACGAAGCACAGAGAAAGAACTATGAAGAAAAAGAATAAGGGATGTTCTCATGAGGGTGGGTGATTTGGTAAAAATATAACAATACTACACTTGAAAACCTTTTCAACATTACACGACAGGACAGAGGAGCTAGTTAGCATTAGCTTAGTTAGCCTGAGAACAGCTCTTCTTACCACAGAACATGTTTAGTTTTAGCCAGAATCCAACTAAACTAAAACACAGAAAACAACGTTAGATGATAATGACTGAGGGAGTAAAATTGAGCAGCTGGTGCTGAACGGAGAAAACGAGAAGTTTGGAGCTATAGCCTGATCGGCTAACTTAAAGTTAGCTTAGCGAGCAGCTACAGGCCCAAACAGAGCCACTCATCACAGTACAGGTTTGATTCTGACTAGCTGTGAGATAAGACCCCTTGAGGATTATTTTGGTGTAATGTTGTTGTGTATCGAGAGGAAAATGTCTTAGTTATGACGAGTTAAACACAGAGAAACTCCTGAAATAAGCAGATGCTGATTTTGAGAAATTTACATGGGAGTGAAAGGGCAGTTTTCTGTGCCTAGTGCCAAACAAATGCTTATAACTCTAAAGCTAATTAATAAAATGATGAGATATTTTGAGGTTTCAGAAAGGACAAGTTTCTCTACCATTTAAAACTGGAGTTTCTAGGGGAAAGTTGAAGGATTTTACAGCAGATTCCCTGCGTGATCAGCTGTGTCTGTGAGACTGAGTGGCCTGCCGAGACCTCATCGATGTCAGTTACAATTTGAAGTTCTGAACATTTTGCCATTCATTCTTATGGGAGGTTTTTCATTTTTAAACTTAATTTTATTAAAAACTACCAATCGACCCCAAAAATACATAGCACAAGTCACAGCGCCGAGACCTTTGAAATGCAGTTTGAACGGAGTCTGTACGTTAAGTGGTTCAAGGCTGTATTAATCGCAGAAAAGTGTGGAAGACGAATGAGAAGAAGTATGAGAGATAACAATAGAGCGCTTTTTCAAGCTCTCTATTAGAGAATAAAAGTGGAATGACTGAAAGAGCACCAAAATCAAACCCGCTGTGTGGTTTTTGGGACTGTAACGTTTTGGCTAAGCATTAGCTTGGTTAGCAGGCCAAACATGCCACACACTGCAAATGGAAACTGTAGGTTAATGTAAAAGATTAAAAGATGTAAAAGATAATTAATGAAAAGGCTGATACTTATTGATCATTTTTCAAAACCGTTTACTGTCCCAGACCTAAAAGCAAATGAATAAAACAAGATAATTTAGCTGTGGGCTGGGGAACAATTTGCACTAACAATGCAGCTAATGCAGTTACTATACACTAGTAGTTGTTGTTGACAGCCTCTTTTTATGATCCATGCTGTTGGTCAGTGTACTGTGCAGTGATTTGTTCTCAAAAAGAGTTTGAAACAGTGAAGTAGAAAGGATGTTGATAATCTTTTAAATTACGGTGGACCCTAAGCTCCAAGTAGAGAACATGACAGACATTCAGCTGCTTTATGCGGGACATAAATACTCACAGGTACTCTGTGTACATGGATTAAAAGGTTTGGATTATCAGAGGCTATTAGATTACAAGATGGTGTGATACAGCTGAATGAGACACTAGCCTAATACAGGCTGTGTTTGTTCTCCTCTTGGCTGTGGTTCTAGACAGAGATGGGCAATAAGAACACTGAACAGCTGCACGGATCAAAGACCAATTTTAGAGTCTATAAACAACAAGAAGAATACATTAACTGTAAGTAATGGATTGAATGGCAGCCCATTATACCATCATCTCACTTTATTCATTTATTTTTTCCAATTTTTTTTTGTAGCAGCTTTTCTGGGCTTCTTTATTCCGATTAGTTTGCAAATGTCAGAGATATGAAAAGTTTCATGTACAGTGTGATATCAGGTATTATAACATTAGATTTTTATCATAACACCCACCCACAAATTCAGACAATCAAAAACCGACCATATGACCAAAAACTAATTCCTCATGGAATTTACTCTCTCAGAGAAAAGCAGATGACCTGCAACTGACAAACTCACATGGAAAACAGGAAGTGCTGTAGTGGAAAGAACCTCCCTCCTGTTCCTCCTCACTCCTCTTCCTGAAACACTCAGGGAGAGGCATACACACAGAATGTGCCTTGATGTGACTGCAGTATGTGCCTATACTGCACCTGAATTTAACAGTCAATTTGCTAAGACTACAGGGCATTATGCGAACTGCAGCGCACCTATCAATCAAGATGTCAAAAAGCTCAGAACGAAAGAGAAAATGAAGGCTCATTCGTAAAGAGAGTCTTAATACACACGCATTCACATCTTCTAAGTCACTTATCCTTCTGGGTCACAGGGGGAGCTGGAGCCTATCCCAGTAGTCATTGAATGCATGGCAGGATACACCCTGGACAGGTCACCAGTCCATCGCAGGGCGAGTCTTAATACAGAGTTCTTTTCCACAGTGGATGAATTTGTGAAACGCATACATCTTTGGGCTGTTCAACAATTTCAAAAAGTGTTGATATTCACTGTTCTACTTTGAAGATAAAAATAAATCTGTCCGTGTTTGAATTTTTATGAAATATATTTAGATTGATGAATATATTTTTTTATGTTTCAATTGGAAAGCTGACTTGGTTTAAATGGGATGAACTGACATTGATTTACCACACTTTACTAGAGACTGTTACAGCCAGGCCCTCCATCTGTTCCACTTTACCCCACCTATGGGGCAAGTTTTAACATTTCTAGTCTTGTTAAAACTATCACTGAGTCACATTTGTGTATACAGACTACACTTAAACATAATTCAGATTGAATCAAACTGAATTGCAAAACCTGAGATTTCATGAACTGTGTCCTGAAGAATCATAATATATCATAATATTTTGAGGTCAGAGGTTTTGCCTAGAGAGTGGATACAACTCTTTCAGAGTTGGTTCTTAAAGAACACTGCGAACCCAAACCCAAACCAAACTAACCCCACCTGTTGTCCTGTTATGAGTCAGCCAAGCAATTGTGGTGTCCCACAAGGGTGTATTCTGGGACAAATCCCAATGTCCATCTCCATGGCAGCAGTAAACCATCCCATGGCAAACAAATCTGTCAAAGCTCATAACTAAGTCAGTGGCTAGATAAATGGTCTCTATGCTCCATTCATAAAGCCATTGACTCAGTTATTAGTTTTGACATTGACTCTCAGACAAATATGCCAAGCTCGCACTGGGGCTAAACCCTCTTCATTGCACTGGCCAGTTTCTGTCTGTTCACAGTAAAATGTAATTTACTCTACATAGAGGCTCTGTTCTATGACAGCCTTCTTAAAGACTCTATTTAAGAGAAAAAGCACTGTTTTCTGTCTCATCCCAACGCCTCCACATACAACAAATGCTGAAGCTGAATCATTTACCAAGAGACAAAACCAAGAATCCAAACAGATCATGCTGTAAATCAGGGAGTTCCCATTCCTAAGGCATTGCATTTATCTTCATTTATATATGCCTTTCACTTTTTACTGTTTGCTTTTATTACATTTGTGATTCCTTATGTCTATTTGATTGCCTCTAGTTGTATTAGTAAAAAAATGTATTATGGTAAAGGTCAGCAACCAGCCTTAAAAGTCCTGGAATTATGAAGTTTATGTTTTTTTATAACCATTAATAACATTCCATACCATTTGAAAAGTTTCCGAATAATCTAAAGCAACTAAAGTTGCTGGTGCTTTTAACTTCAAAAACTTAATAAACTTCCAAAGAAGGGACCATTCATAGTGAATACAAATGAAATGACATGCCATTTAGCCATTATTTAGTCACAAATATTAGATTAATTTTACTGTCACATGTCTGCTTGAAGGTCTGGCCAAAATGCCAGCAAACACAAGGCTGCACTGTCTGGCTTTTTAAAAAGAAACTCACAAAACTCATTCTACAGAATAGAAAATGTCTCCTAATGTATTGTGTGAGTGTGACAATGGGGAGGGAATCAGAATTAAATTAAGGAGAATTGAGGAATAAAAGGTGTTTGATGATGGAGTAGCCAAATACTAAAAACTACATTATGGAAAATACAATATTAAGCATGTTTCTGAATACAGACTGGGTAGTGGTGGATGGTGGTATATGTGCTATGCCACATCTGCGCTGATAAGTGGCATACCACATATACCACCATCCACCACAGCACAAACCACCCTAATGTTGTACTGTTTCACCGAATGCCTGAGTCAGGGGTTTATCAGCAGACCCTCGATCACCTCCTGCTGTATTGTCTGTTTCATCTGAAGCAGTCCACTTTGCTTACAAGGCACCGAATATAAAGGAATGGTTGGTCATTTGGGGCTAGTTTTAGCCATTCATTGACACCACAATGCTCCTGTTTCCTCTTGTACTGTCTAAATTAAGCTGCTTGACTTAATCAGTTACATCGGACAACACTCTCAGATTTGTGTGAGCTCAACAAGCTGCAGACCAGCTGGTACTGAAGTGTGAACAACTCAAACTTCCAGCAGTGTCTGTTGACTGTATGACTTTAGTTTTGTTTATCATATATTTCACAATAAAATTACTTCATAGTTTCTTTTGGTCGTTAAAAATTGGGTATTTAAAAGTGAAAGAACATCTGACAATAATAATAATAATAATAATCCACTGTTAACATACAAAAATAGGTTTACCCTTAAATGGCCTTTAATACACACTTCTATAGACTGAGAACAGTTCAACCAGTTTGCACTAAAAGTCCCTGTAGTTCCTGAACAATAAGCCATAGTATGTAATAACCCTGGTGTTTTAGTTGAACAAAACCTGAACGACATAAGCGCATTGTTAAGGATGTGATTACGAAGGCAGAAGTGGAGCAGCTGTAACTACCAGCTAGCATTATCTAGAACCAAAGACAATGTAAAGATATTGTTCTGTTCTCAGTGTTACTTTGATGAGTCGTCACCATCTACCACCACACTGCTTCGCTCTAGTGTTAGCAGTGGTGTACCTGTTCTGATCCATTTAGGTACCCGTTTTATTTACGTAGAGGCTTTCAGAGTTTCGGGTTCACAGACTTTCATTTATTTATGTGCGCTCTAGAGAACAAGGATTCGTCTGGCCCAAAATTCTACAAAGTACAAAGATGAATGAAGAAACAAGATCTTGGTGAACAGCAGCTTTTAAAAACAACATTTTCATTAAAAAAAAAACAATACTTTGTGGCATCAGATGTTCAGTCAGCATCATACACACTTAAAAATGTGGTTCTGCAAGAGTTCTTTAGTAAAGAAAATGGTTATATATAGAACCATGACCCCTCAAGGAAAACCTCTGCGTGCCTAAATAAATCTTTTATTCGTAAAATGGGTCTTCTAAAGTGACACTTCTAGACCCTTTATCAAAATCTTTTACAAGTTTGACATCATAACAATAGCAGAACTCTTTGTGGTGCTATAAAGAATCACCTACAGCACTTTCGACATCAATGTGTAGAACCCTTTCACCATGTTAGGAACCCTTTTATCATACAAAGGGTTTTTTGAGTGTTCATGGTTCTAGGCACATTTATTTACAGAGCACCTTTCATACACTGCAGTCAATAAAGTGCTTTGAAAATGAAACAATACAAAGGTAAATTAAAAGTGAAAGTACTGTAATTACCAATAATGTCATGGCAAATGGAAATTAAAACATAAAGAAAACAACTTTTAAAAAAAAGATTATAAAAGATTCTATAGGGAACCATTTTCCATACTAAAGAACCCTTGAAGAACCATCTTTTTTAAGACTGTAGAGTTAATAAGCCCATGACTCCACGCTTTTAGTCAATTCTAAAAAACACAGCTTACTTTGAACTCAGAACTGCTTTAGTTTTTATTGCATTTTGAATTGTTCTTCCATCAAATGATATACATTCTAGTTAAGCATCTATCAACACCACTAAAACACTGATGTGACTCAAATCTCCCTTATACACTTAAAAAAGACGGCTGTTTAAGGGCTCCTCAGTGAAGAAAATGAACACCCAAAACCCACTCTTATGATTAAAGGGTCCTTCTGCACCATGAAAGGGTTCTTCATTTTGACAGAGAATATGGTTTATATGGTTCTTTTGAAAAGGGTTCTACATAACACCAAAAAGGGTTCTTCTGTTGTAACAGGCTTGACATCATTTCAATAAAAGAACCCTTTTTGGTGCTATATAGAACCCTTTTCAAAACCGTTTTACACAGAACCATATACAGCACATTTCCCATTAATATAAAGAACTGTTTCATGATGCACAAGAACCCTGTAACCTTGCAAAGCATTCATTAAGTGTTCATAGTTCTATATTGAACCATTTTCTTTAATTAAGAACTCTTGAAGAACCAACATTGTTAAGAGTTCATAGTATAGTTTATAGTACAGACCATAGATATAGACCATAGTGACCAACTGGTGAAAGCAGGTCTGTAGCTTTGCCTGATCATTACCTTTTCACTCACGTTATAATGCTTTTTTGGGGAAAGCATATTCTGACTCCAGAAAAAAAAACTATCATAAAGCACTTCAGCTGATTCAGAATACAGCTGCCAGAGTCGCGCCAGGAGTAAAAGAAGGAACACCACCCCCCTCATTTTTTAAATCCTTACACTGGAACCAGTCTGTTCCCGAATAGACTTTAAGGTGCTGTTGCTGCTCTAAAAATGTCTAGGAGTGAAGCTGCTAACCAAAGCGAAAGAATTTTGTGAAGAGGGGCGTCTACACCCGGGCAGGAGTGTCGTGGAAATGTAGATGCTATCATGTCATTAAGAGTGTCTTGACACCGAAACTACCACAGTGTGAACCACAGGTTGTTCCATTTACGCAGTTCCACGTATTCAAGTGCAGTTGAATTTCCCCGCTGTGGGACTAATAAAGGATTATCTTATCTTATCTTATCTTATCTTAGTTCTGATGGATCTGGACGTTTCTGAGCATGCTCAACTCACAATACTTTCATCTTTAAGTATATTTGTGAGCAAGGTGATCTGAATCCCTGACAGCTTCTTGTTCTCTTTTTGGGGGGTCAATTTGATTCTGTTGTGCTGGTTCAGCTCCTGTACTGCTGTACTCTTGTACTCACTTTGAAGCTTTGGCACGTCGCCATACGAGTGAAAGGATCTAAAAAGAGCAGGTCCTCTGCTGAGAGATGGACCTAGTTCTACTGCAGTTCTACAAGTTACTCCCTAACTTAGAAGGGAATTCCTTTACAGTGGTGGTGATAGGAACCAGGGGTCTCCATGACTACAAAACAAATAAAGCCATTTTATTTACTATCCAAAAAACCTGTGAATTTACATATGCCCTCTGAGCTTTGATATGGAATGCTGATTATGGTAAAACAGTCAGAAATGTGAAAATAATAAACTCTTTGGGGACTATTTTGCCTCACAACACCCTGCATGTATCCCTCCACCATGAATGGCTAAAAAAAATCGTAAAAAATATTCGATTCTTCAAAACCAAAATCTACTCAGAACTATCATGAAACAATGTCAGGCATCAGGCAGTTTATTCGTGACTATTTCATGTCATAACTTTCTGTGAGAGAAAGTGGTGGACGTCTGATTCCTACCGCTACCACTGTGAGCAAAGCTGATTCAGATAGTTTCTCTAGAACAGAGCATTTCACTCCAAACCACTCCGAATGACGGTTTACATCTTAAAAGGTTAATTATGGAGAATTAAATTAAAAATACATATATATATATATAAAATGGAATTCGTCTTAAATAGCTCTTTGACCATAGCTTTATTCGTCTGCTCAACCACTTATGCCTGCAGTCATTATTTCAGAGTTAAAGTTAACCTGTGACTTTCAGGTGTGACAGCCTTCATATTATAATATCTTGTGATCTAGTCACCGTTAGTAAACTCCTAAGTTCTGCCATTTGTCTATTTCGGTCTAAACTGGCCTGTCAGATGATGTTCATACGTACGAGTCTTCAGAAAACTGCTGAGCTCCTCCAATAAATCCGTATTTGTCTGTGGGTCTCTCAGCGTTGTTGGCGGAGCCGTTCAGCTCAGTCTGGGATCCGAGCGAAGGGCTCTCCGGCTCGGCCAGGCTTTCTGTCGTTCCCCGAAAACCCCGTCCGTCCTCAGGCTGCACTCCACCGCCTTGCAGCTGAGTTTTAGCCATTGTGTTTCGGTCAGAAAATCCAGCTTGTCTGCGGACTGCAGCTGCAGTTCACCGCCTTCACCAGCAACAACCTCACACTAAAGCCCCGACTCTCTTCTTGTCGCCTCTTCCTTATGGCTGTTTAGCACTGAGCTAGCTCTGCAACAGAGACGTTTAACTTGGGCTGACATCGGCTTCAAGCTAACATAGGTAACCTAGTTACTTACGCTAAGATTTGACTCACGTATTTTTATA
Source organism: Pygocentrus nattereri (assembly GCF_015220715.1). Lineage (NCBI taxonomy): Eukaryota > Metazoa > Chordata > Actinopteri > Characiformes > Serrasalmidae > Pygocentrus > Pygocentrus nattereri. The sequence continues at coordinate 19,463,022 of NC_051228.1, read as the reverse complement.
ACACAGTGGGCGCACTAGTTCCACTTTTTAAACTGAGATATGTCGTGTTCATTAGCTCATGTTGACGCGCTTTCACTTAAAGGAACACACTTTGAATGACTTGGCTAGCTAGCTAAGATAACGCTAGATTAGCTCACTACATTTGCTCCCTTGCTTACATGAACAAAACGATGACTACGAGAGTCGCGACAGTAAACAACGTTAATGTCAATATTAGTCATTTAACACGCTCACGTCCCAGGATAAAAAACAAACAAATAAAACCGTTTTCTGTAAACAAGCTAACCGGTTAGCTTACTGTGCTAGTGGTAGCTCCGGCTAGCAGGTTAATTCGCCCAGCTAGCAGCTGTAAACCGAGTTCACCCGAGCTTGAGAAATAATGTGATTAGACGATGTGCGTTTCTGTAACATGAACGCGATTATTTGATTAATCTAAGCTAATATGTTAGCTCTCCCAACTAGCAGCTCTGTTAGCTGAGGCTAACTAAGCTAACAAGCCTAGCAACCCCTTGCTCCCCTTTGACGTGGCTGCGCTGCTTTTACGCAGGACTTATCACAGGGCTAAGATCATAACAGTGATTATATAATATCATCATCATCAGAGGTTGTAGGTGAAGGAGAAAAAGCTATAGCGAAAGTTAAGCTACTTATTGGAATAAATCACTACAGTAAAAGTAAAAAGAAATACAAACAGGATCCTATTGGTCTAAAATGAATTGCTAAAGCAACCATGTGATTAAGGCAGTAAACAATAAAGAAGCTGAACCAACACAACTGAATGAAATTAAACCCAAAAATGGACTCACTAATATGCTTAGACATAAAACAGACATAATATTCAGAAATGTACAAACATGTTCCTTTTTAGGTCTTTACCTTTTTATGTCTTTATAACTGTCTTTTCTTTGGTTTGTAACTGATATGTACGTTTTACATGGGAAATAAATATGGTTATTCGTTTTTCTTTATTTTTCTTTATTATTATAGTTACATATATATATGAAGATGCAAGGAGTAGAGGTCGTAAAGGTGGATGACTTCAAATATCTTGGGTCAACCATCCAGAGCAATGGACAGTGTAGAAAAGAGGTGAAGAAGAGGGTGCAGGCAGGATGGAGTGGGTGGAGACGTGTGTCAAGGCTGATGTGTGACAGAAGGATAGCAGCAAGAGTGAAAGGGAAGGTTTACAAGACAATAGTGCGTCCTGCTGTGATGTATGGTTTGGAGACTGTGGCTCTGTCTAAAAGACAGGAGGCTGAGCTGGAGGTGGCGGAGATGAAGATGCTGAGATTTTCGTTGGGAGTGACTAGGCTGGACAAGATTAGAAATGAGCAGATCAGAGGGACAGTGAAGGTGGAGCAGTTTGGAGATAAAGCCAGAGAGGCCAGGTTGAGATGGTTTGGACATGTGTTGAGGAGGAATAGTGGATATATTGGTCAAAGAATGTTGGTGATGGAGCTGCTGGGTAGAAGGAGAAGAGGTAGACCTCAGAAGGTTTATGGATGTAGTGAAGATGGCGATGGTTGGTGTAAAAGTAGAGGAGGCAGTGGATTGGGCAAGATGGAGGCAGATGATCCGCTGTGGCGACCCCTAAAGGAAGCAGCCGAAAGAAGAAGAAGAAGATTATAGTTACATGCCATTACAGTATATGTCCACATGATGGCGATTCGCCACAGCTGATTTTGTAATCAGGTTCTGGAGCGGTGAAGGTTGCAGAATGGATGGCTTGCCATTAGGCCAGGGGTGCTCTGTCCTAGTCCTGTAGATCTACCACCCTAGAGAGTTCAGATCCAACACAGCTGGCTCTGTTGCTACACTGCCCCTGAAGGCATTCATTACCTGGTTCAGATGTTGTATCTACTGGACCAGGAATGGGCACCAATGCCTCAGGCTAACAGAAAGCAGAGCATCCCATTCTGTTGGTCAGTGCTTTTCTATGTTCATTATACAAGCTGTGTACAGTCGAACACCTGTGCCATTACTGGATGACCTTAAAGCAGCGGTATTCACTCGTTAGCAGGACTGTCTGGATATTGTTGCACTGACAGTATGTGAGTTCTTTATGGTGTACGCCAGCCTTTCTGCTTGTATTTTGCAGGCTGTTGGAATAAACGCTGTGTGTGTGTCATCACTGCACATCTAGGTCATCTGTGGTGTGTCCACGTGCGGGCTGATGCGGAGACTCTTTACACTGACCGGTTGAACAAGTCAATTTAAAATGGAGGCAGTTTTCACACTCAATATGTACAAAGAGAGAGAGAGAGAGAGAGAGAGAGGAAATATATATTGCTGCTGTCAGACCAAAGTCTCACATCTTCATTTTTGTCATGTTTTTTTCCCAGTTTGTAATATTTAGAAAACAAACAGTAACAAACAACAGTAAACTAAAATGGAAAAATATATGCCCATTTTGAATTTGACGCCAACAACATTTTCAAAAAATTTGGCATGGGGCCACAAAAGACTGGTGAAGTTCTGTAATGTTAAAAAAAAAAACAACACCTGGTGGTTGAGAAAAAGAGCATCCCAGAGAGGCTGAGTCTGTCAGAAATAAAGATGAGGAGGGGATCACCAGTCTGTGAAAGCCTGCACAGGCAAATAGCGCAAAATTCAAGAATAATGTTTCTCAACGTAAAACAGCAAAGAACTTTTGCTTTTCAAAAACTACAGTGCATAATAACATTAAAAGATTCAGAGAAAGGGACAAAGCTGAAAACCAGTATTTGCTGGCCAAGATCTTTGAGCCCTCAGGCAGCACTGCATCAAAAACAGAAACAATTCTGTAGAGGAAATCACTGCATGAGCTCAGGGACACTTCTTAAAACCACTGTCTATGAAAACAGTTCAGCACTGAATCCACAAATGCAAATGAAAACTGAAATGCAAAGAAGAAACCATAAACAGGACCCAGAAACACTACCACCTTCTCTGGGCCCGAGCTCATTTAAAATGGACTGAGGTGAAGTGGAAATGTGTCCTGTGGTCCGACAAATCAACAGTTGAAATTCTTATTGGAAATCATGGACACTGTGTCCCCCGGGCTAAAGACCACTCAGCTTATCAGTGCACATATTTCAAAGGGGGGGGTTAGTGCACAGGGCATGGGTGACATGCACATCTGTGAAGGTGCCATTAATACTGAACGATATATACATGTTTTGGCAACATATGCCGCCATCTAGATGACGTCTTTTTCAGGGAAGGCCTTGCTTTTTTCAGCTAGACAATGCCAACCACATTCTGCATGTATTACAACAGCATTGCTTCATATTAAAAGAGTCTGCATGCTAAGCTGATCTTCCTGCAATCCAGACCTGTCAGCAATGAGAACATTTAATGCATTATTAAATGAAAAATATGGCAAAAGAGCCCCAAACTGTTGAGCGCCTGAAATCCTGTATCAAACAAGAATGGAAAAATATTTCACTTTCAAAACTACAGCAGTGTCTCCTCAGTTCCCAAACGCTTACAGTGTGTTGTTATGAGAAGAGGTGATGAAACACAGTGGTAAACATGCCCCTGTACCAACTTCTTGCAACGTGTTGTTAGTGAATTCAAAATGGGCAACTATTTTTCAAAAAACTAACATTTTTTGTGGTATTTTCCTTTAAAAATATGGTTTACATATCATTGCGTTGTTTTTTCCTTTTCTTTTCATTCTGCACAGCATCCCAACTTTTTAGGAAATGGGGTTGTGTATACCACCTCCTTGTTTCTACACTCATTGTCCATTTTATCAGCTCCACTTACTATATAGGTGCACTTTGTAGTTCTAAAATTACAGACTGTAGTCCATCTGTTTTTCTGCATACTTTGTTAGCCCTCTTACCCTGTTCTTCAGTGGTCAGGAATCCCATGGACCCTCACAGAGCAGGTATTTGGGTGGTGGATCATTCAGCATAGCAGTAACACTGACATTGTGATGGTGGTGTGTTAGTGTGTTGCACTGGTCTGAGTGGATCAAACACAGAGTTTTTAAACACTGGGTCCACTCTATTAGACTCCTACCTTGTCAGTCCACCTTGTAGATGTAAAGCCAGAGACAATAGCTCATGTGTTGCTGCACAGTTTGTGTTGGTCATCCTCTAGTCCTTCATCAGTGGTGTAAGGACGCTGACCACAGGACGCTGTTGGCTGGATATTTCTGGTTGGTGGACTATTCTCAGCCCAGCAGTGACACTGAGATGTTTAAAAACTCTAGCAGCACTGTTGTGTCTGATCCACTCAGATCAGTGCAACATTCACTAACACACCACCACCACATCAGTGTTACTGCAGTGCTGAGAATGATCCATCACCCAAATAATACTTGCTCTGTGAGGGTCCATGGGGGTCCTGACCACTGAAGAACAGGGTAAAAGAGGGCTAACAAAGTATGCAGAGAAACAGATGGACTACAGTCTGTAACTGTAGAACTAAGAGTGCACCTATAGAGTAAGTGGAACTGATGCCCCATTGGTGTAATAATCCAACAGTATCTTTATAAGGTAAATTATTGTGAATGAACAAAATACAACAAAAACAACACATTCACATCATGTTAAAGTATAAATACTATATTATTTTTATTTAAATATTTTACAACTTGGAAAACATATTTACAGAAACTAGATTTGCATTGTTACACTGTACACACACACACACACACGAAAAAAAGTGTAGTTCTCATTCAAACATCATCTGCTTACAAGACTCATCTGCAGAAGCACCGTCGCAAACAATCACCAGAGAAAAGAAAAGACAAGAAAGACATCAGGACAGAGACTCTGCAAAGGGACAAATCAGAGCAAAACAGCAACACACACAGCAGCAGGACAAACTCGCATGATGCTGTTTAAGGCTGATTCGGTGTGTTTTGGGTCCTGCTGCTGCAAACTAGGCGCACGTATGGATCTGATCTGAAGCTGCTTTACAGGGCTGCACAATATTACTTGTTAATCGTTATTGTGATATTGGCCTTTGTGATTCCGATACCGCACAAAGAATATGAAAATGAGCACTCCAACCAATCACGTTGTTTTTAATCTGTGCTGCGCTGACCAATTTAAATGTGGTGAGACTGTCGACTTAGTGTTTGAACAAACAGTGAAATTTCTAAAGCAATCCAATGGCTCTTGAATGTAGGGGGCACTGATGCACTTGTCAACATTGTTTGAGCAACGATAAGCACGGAAAAGTCCCACAAGAACTCAAATTAAGTATGCTGACGTGAGTCGAGCATGCAGAGAACACATTACATGCAGTAAAAATAAACATTTCGTCGTTCAACGTAAAAACAGTTCTGCTAGCTAACAAAAGCATTTCGCTGATTAGCTTGTTTTGGTCGTTACTGATTGTTCTCCAGATGTTAAAAACAGAAACGGGCCAGAGTTGTAGAGGGGGCATACCCGTTAGCGGTGGGTCCAGCACCACAAGTCTAACTGAAATCAGACTTACTTCAGTCATTCAAAATCACGCTTCACGATGTAAACGGTCTTGTCAGGATCAGTAAGCCAATAAGCATGCTTGTTACAAAATTTAGACTGCTGATTGGCTGTCTAAAATCCATTCTGCATGCATGTTAAGGAGGAAATCCACCGATTTTTCAAAATCCCTGCATATTTCAACGGTTAAGACCTAAAAAGAGTCATTCAGAGTGGTTTAGTGTGAAATGCTCTGTTCTAGAGAAACATACCGAGTCAGAATTGTTCACAGTGGTGGTGACAGGAACCAGACGTTCACTTCTAAAAGCCTCTCACATTATTACTTGAAATGGTTATGAATACATGTCTGAGACACCTAAAATCCATTTTTGACTTAACTCGTGGAGGGATACATGCAGGGTGTTGTAATGCAAGGTGCCCAAACAAAAACTTTTTTTTTTCTAGATTTGTCACCATTTTGACATTCTTAAAAGTTATATAAAGCCCAGAAGACACGTGTAGGTTCACTGGTTGTAAAATGTCTACATATGTTGTAGTCATGGTGGCCCCTGGTTCCCATCACCATCACTGTAAAGAAATCTGAACCATTTTACAGTAAACCACTCTCAATCACTCTGTTCCCGCTGCAGCTGAATTATGAAGGAATTTTGAAAAATCGGTGGATTTCCCCTTTAACATCAGCGCTTATGATTAGTCTGTAATCCACTGCAGGCAGGTAATGCACTACTTTAAGCCACACCCACATTCATTTTGTAATAAAAGAAAGTATTAAAAAAAAAAAAATCAGTATCGACATTTTTAGTCACATTACTGATCAATGTTTTCAATACGGTGTATTGCAATATATAGCAATATAATCGCAATATTAGCATTCTGTTCATATCATGCAGCCCTACTGCCTGATCAAACTGATTTATAGTAAACGAAAGATGACAAACAGAACAGCCGGGGCAGACTGAAGTAGCATCTATGTGATGAGCCAAACAGCCACACAACCATATATCATGCAGCGACACCCAACACGCTGATCAAAAGTAGCAGCTACGCATTAGTCTTTGCATTTAGGCCCTGCCCACACATACAATTGTTTATCTTATTGTCATATACATAGTTTGTTGCCTTGGTAACTACAGAACATTTCTGATTTGTTTTTCCCCCAAATATACAATATAAGTACTAAAAACAATCCAACATACAACATACACTGATTCAATCAGAGACTCTATGAAGGACAGTGAGAGAAGGATGAATCGATGCCTTGGTTGTGCTGGTAAATATGGCTTTTCTACTTTGGTTTTCTTCACCGACTGAAGCTGAAATCGCTCTATGGCTTGAAGAGTGCAACCAGAGAACTTGTAGAGAGGAGAATAAGCACTCTGTAATGTCTTCCCGGTTTCTCAGCCACTAGAGGGCGCTCCCGAGTGAGTCCAAAAGGAATGGGTTAAGACGAAGCATTTGAGTGAAATCCTAGTTTAAAAATGCTTAAACATTTGTTAACTTACTAAAAACACAACAGCATAAAACATTTTAATACAGTGGTTATTTTTTTTTAATTATACTTTTAAACTCTTAAACTCTTAAAAGAGCTTAAAGGGCACCTCATGTACGTTCATGACATTTGTGTGTGCGAACAGCCAATGAGCTGCTCTGCTTGCCAACCACTCGGCACTCAGTAGCAGTAATGCCAGCATCCTGCTGCTCAAAACCAGTTTGTTGTAGAAAAGACAAAACATACAGTTAAGTTTTCTTTGCTTTTTTAGTGAAATCCATGCATTCACTGTGTAAAATTAAAGGAAAGTTCTGGGTGATTAAAAACGATGTTAACTTTTTTTTTTTTTTAAGCTGTTGAGCTCCATTCACCTCTATTCACTGAGGACTCACTCACAGGTGCCCTCGGCTGTTTTGCAGTCCTGTTTTTGATATAACAGGGGAAACAAGAAGTGGCTAGACTCCTCATAAACCAGCTCTGGTGCAACCATGATCATTGAGAAATATGGATTAAACAGGTATGGATGAGAGACCACAGCGTCAGCTGATCTAGGATCATTCTGACGGACATTCCAAAGCTGGATCTCTATCTGCTGCATCTGTACAGTTCATTACCACAAGCAATACATTTGCTGGAGCACCTTGTAGTCGAAACTCACTTGTAATAGAAGACAATGGGCGGTTGCTTTAGCTTATGCTACAGCTAAAGTGGAACTCTTCTCTAATTTCTCCTCATTTTCTGCTTAAATAAAAGATTAAATCATTCAGAGCTGATATGAACATCTTCATTCTGCAGGGTCACAACTGTTTACAGTGGTGGTGATAGGAACCAGACGTCTGAAGCGTTTACAGCCTCTTAAAGCTCCCTCACAGAAAACTACACTACATGGTTAGACACTGTTTTACGATTTTGGCCTAAAACATACTTTTAAAAATACATTCATGGTGGAGAAGTACTAGTACTAGTAACGCAAGGCGTTAGAAGACAAAACAGTCCCTTAAGAAAATTTATTTTTATCAGATCTACCACTATTTTACCATCCTTATGAATACACTACCTGATGCATGAGACTATATACACCTATCTTTTTAAAAGCACTTCAATGTGGATAGATACATGCAGGCTTTTGCGAGGCAAAATAGCCCCCAAAGAATTTATGATTTTAAAATTTAGGACTATTTTCCCATAATCAACATTCCATATAAAAACCCAGAAAACAAATGTAGGTTCACTGGTGGTTCTAAGAGTAATGGTTATATTGGTGTTGTATTCATGGTGCCCCTTGGTTCCTATCATGACCACTGTTGGGCTTATGTTATCTGGTTAACTGAGAAATTTTGCTTTGTGAAATACTATCTTCACACTGAAATACTCAGAAATATTACACAAAGCAAGATTTCTGGGAAAATTAAACCCAAAGTGAGGACTGTAACAGCAACGGGCCTCAACTTTTATCCTACTGGACTGGCTTATCTGGCTAGACAAGAAACCCAGCTTTGTAAAAATGTCCTTGGTCTATATTTGTTCGAGGCACAATTTTGTACACCTTCCATCCAAACCCAGGTTTCCATCTCAAGCATAGTGCATATGTTTATAGCCACACGCTGGGATTTTCAAAGACAAAAAAAAAGACTACAGGGCCTTTTTAGTTGGTAATTACCACTGAGGTGTCATTTCAAAACTCAGCCAAAGAGTCTGTCCAGGAAACAGACGATACTGAAAAAAATCTGAACTTGCATGATTCAAATGTGCCAAGTGGTTGTACACAAACGCAGTCATGCGCATCAATACAACTTTACTTCCTGTGGCAAGAATTGTGTTGATGTAATAGATTTTATTCAAGTACAAACTGACTGACATGTTTGAATCATGTACATTTAAAAGTCTCAGGTGCTTAGATCTGCGCAAAATATGGTACACAAATTATTAAGGTACACATTATTCTTAGTACTTTTTTTATGCCTGGGTAACTTTCCTGCACCATAACAATTCATTTCTCCATTGTTTATAAACAATGGGTCTTTACTCAGGAGACTTGTTGGTTCAAGCTACTCTGAAATGAGAAAATTCAGTCAGTCCCACAACAGTGATTAAAAACCTCAGTGTGTGCCTTTAACAGTGTTTTGAATATCCCAGGTGTTCACAAGCAAGCATTAAATCACTGAAACATCCACTTTACAGCATACACATCAGCAGTCTACTTTAAAACCTCAGAGGACATTCACATTCAGAAATCCGTGATACAGTTGAAAATGAATAGAACAATCATTCAGACAGAAGGGTCGTACATTACTGTATCGCATATTGCTTAATATTTTCTTCAATCAGACCCAAAATGAACAAAATAAGACCATAAAAACAATAATAATTACAAAACTTACTGGGGGGCTCATGTCTTTGGTTCAACAGTTTTTTTTGTCCTGTTCTGGTTTAAGAGCAGGAGAGATCAGAATGTGTTTGTTCTTCTTCTGCTTTTTGGACAAAGACATCCAACCCCCCATCCACCCCCACGCAACTTATTGTACAGATAAAGTACATTCATATAAATAAATGTACTCACATGCGCGCACACAATTTACAAAATAAAAGCAGCATGTGAGAAATGTTCTCTAGAACAAATCTAGGTAGAAGTTTAAAATAAAATTTAAAAAAAAGTTTTACACAAACTGCAAAGATTAGGAAAAAAAATAAAACAAGAAAACCCCAAAAAACTAGACTTTTTTTTTTTTTTTTTTACAATTTCGCCATAAAGATCAAGAGCACACACTAACATACCTCCACATTTACCTCTACTTTCACTTCTGAGTCTGCTAAAAACTATGAGTTTATAAAAATAAAACTTTTTTTTTTTATACCTGACCTAGCGATTTCATTTAAAAGCTTCTCCGGATGTATTTGTGCGCATACAGCCGACTTCTTGGCTCAATTGGTGGGGGAGCAGAAGTTATACAAATGTAGATGAGACATTCAACACGACTCTTGGGGACGGTCACTACAGTCCATCAGCAGATAAACATACGTTTTATTTTATTGAAGGAATCAACTTTCAACCTAAT
>NC_051228.1:19405554-19448054 GCF_015220715.1 Pygocentrus nattereri | reverse complement strand
TGTATCAGCACTGATCTTGGAAAGATGGTGTTCCATGTGCGGACTAGGAGGTTCAAGAGTGCACAATTGGCTTCGTTCTCTGGGTGGGTAGTGAGGGAAAATATTCTCAATATATGTCGTTTTCCCTTGTGTTATTTTCTTAAGGTCTAAACCATGTTCATTGTAGAGTTTAACCAAATGTCAGAAAGCTGAAACTGGTCACACCCTCACCTTGTGTTGAATTGACCCTTTGTCTCATGACCTTAAGGTGATAACCAATGTGCCTGTGTATGTGGAAATAAATTCCAGTCAACGCCAAAGCTCCAGGCCCCTGACTCTTCCTGCTGAACTTTTTAACAGTAGGATAGCTTCTCCCTCCTTCTCCCCCACCATCACTCAGCGTGACGCTAGTCAGCGCCAACGTCAATTAACTGATGTAAGAGATCTGGCAGTTAGCGAGCTTGTTCGGTTGTCCAATGACGTTGTGTGATTGGCAGTTCGAAAAAGGTGTGGTGGTTGGCATCATAAGTCTTGGAGGAAGCCTGTGCTAGCCTACGCCCTCTAACAATGGTAGTATCGTGATTGGGGGAGTCTGAACTAGCAGGTGGAACTGGAGAAGATTAAATTGGGGGAGAAAATCATGTCAAATAAACAACAAAAAACCTATTAAACAACAAATAATATTGCAACTTTGCCCAATCAAAAAGTACTAGAACCAGAAAAATCAGGATCAGATTCAGCCAATTCAGGAAAGGTGCATCTCTATCTGTGGGTGTTTGTATAGTCAAAATAATGCAGGGCACCAATGAGTATTAAATGCACCGCAAGGTGTATCAGCAATTTACTCTTAGTATGGAATTTTCTCCATATCATGCAGCACTAACGTGTAGCAGTACAGAATATAGTCCTTTATCAGTTATATCTACCTTGTATCAACATTTATTGTCAATTTTTTTTTTAGGTCCACTAACCATATAGGAGCACTTTGTACTTCTACATTTATAGACTGTAGTCCATCTGTTTCTCTGCATACAGTGTTTCTGTTTTTTCCAAACGGTCCCCACAGGTCCCCCAAAGAGCAGGTATTATTTGGGTGGTATATCATTTTCAGTGCTGCAGTGATACTGACATGGTAGTGTGTTGTGCTGGTGTGAGTTGATCAGACACAGCAGTGCTGCTGGAGTTTTTAAAGACAGATATAATCTAAATATAAATACAAGGCAGGTGTAGCCAACAAAGTGCTTACCAGAGGACTTTCTCCATGTTAAGAAGTGTAATGACATCTAAAGAATAATTAAATTCATCATCTTTGTTTTTAAATACATCCATACACAGCTCTTCATGCTTGTGTCCCCACACTGTCTGCCACACTCAAACATGTACAAAACACAAAAAGTCTAAACTGTGTATAAGCAGTCAGTGTCAATGTATGTGAACAACTATGTCCATCACCACTACTGATGGGATTAGTTGGATTAAGTTAGCTCTCTCAGATCTAAACTCATGTCTGAACAGAACTACAAGCAGTCTCTGAACTTCAACGTTTGCTTTTCTGCTCCACCTGTATGGAGACAGCTGACAAAAATAAAAAGATACTGTTCCTTCCTTTAAGTGTTTTGGTTCCTGTAGAGTCATTCTAAGAAGTCAGAAGGCCAGTAAAAATAAAAATGAAGTCCCATCTCCACTGACACCTCTGGGAGAAAGTCAAATTGGACTCCACCACACAGCCTTCTACTAGATATACAACATTAAAAGGTCCTGCTTAATTTTAGCGTCTCACGAGGAGCCCAAAATAGTCACTCAAAGACTACGCTGGCTTGGGGACAAAAAAAAAAAAAAAAAAAAAAGTTGAAAGCAGCACTTTGATTGGCTGAGATGAAGGAGTTTTGTGGCCTCTTTATTCTGGTTGGGTGGTTCAGGTTTGGCTGTAAGCCTCTGGCAAGTCAGCAGGAGCAAGGACCAGAGTCACATGGCTCTTGCTTTGCCCTTCACAGAAAACGAAAATGCACAGGCACACTCTGAGTGGACGTTTGGCCAAAGAAACACCAAACCAAATTGTGCAAGAGCTACTGAACCAAAACACTGTCAACAGGAATATCCTCTTCACTCCTGTAACCTCTGCTCAAGGGCTTCAAAATGGTCAGATCATGCTGCAAAGTCAAATTTCACAATGGCTCGGCTGATTACAGCCACTGAGGACCTGGACGAGAGGCAGAATTGAGGCTGGTGACAACAGAAAATCAGTAATCTGCAGAAACTTTAAATTAGCTTCTCACTGGTGCAAAGCAAAGTAAAATAAGGACGCAAAGTAATACTTCACATTTACAGTAACTCCAAATGTGGTTCATGAGCCAAGAGTTGTTCGGCGTCTGAAGTTTACATCCTTGGTTTTACTCTGGAGCAACAAGGCTAACGAGTACCGGCAGCTTCATCAACAATCAGCATTGTGCAGGGGTTCACTTATGTGGGTTTATGCAACAAAAACAGTCACAATTAATTTTTCATTCACTCAGATTCCACTCTCTCTTTGTCCCTCAGAATTACACAGGGTGTTTTTGTTACTGTAACCTTAAGACAGACAATAGACAAGTATTGGGCACCCCTAATTATTGAGTTCAGATGTTTCAATGTAAAGTGGAAACGTATTTTGTGGAGAGACAAATCACGCTTCTCTATCTTGCAGTCTGATGGCTGAGGTTTGGTGAATGACAGGAGAACATTGTTTTCCAGAACGCTTGGTTACAGTGAAGGGCAATCTTAATGCCTTAGGTTACCAAGATGCTTGCAACTTTGTGGGAACAGTTTGGGGAAGACCTCTTTCTGTTCCAGCATGACTGTGTTCAAACAGTGTGTTTTAATCTGAGCTGAAAGCTGCTCAAATAGCAAAAATTTCAGCCCAGATTTAAAAGTATCCAGTGTCAGAGCTCTCATTAGACTGAAGGTGATGTGTTCCCTTCTGTTACTCCTAGTGAGACTCTGGTAGCTGCATTCTGAATCAGCTGAAGCTGTTTAATCGTATTTTGGAGTCCAGTTAGGAGACCATCACAGTAATCAATCCTGTTAGAAATAAAAGTGTGGAAGAGTTTCTCCAGGTCTACTTTAGTCAGAACATTTTGGTCTTGTTGATGTTTGTAAGGTAACAAAAAGCTGATTTAGTACCTGCTTTGATATGACAGCTAAAACTGAGATCAAGGGGACTATAGTTGTCTAGGGAGAGGACCATAAGGTGTCAGATACAGAGCTACTCAACACCTTCGCACAGATTGAGACAAGTGATGTAGGCATGCAGTTGGCACCATGCTAATGGGTGGGGTATGGGTTTCTATTACTTGTTAGCAACATTAGCCTCATGGCTCAAGTGTGAAAAGCAAAGAAGCAAACTTTAAAAACACCAAACATGTCTTGCCCACAATGGGACTCTTCACTTTAAAGATATATTTATGCATCAGAGGAGTGCTGGAAGGAAATAAGTTGTAGAAATCAATTTCCCAGTAACAGTGCTTGTTATTTTTATGGACATCCATATTTAATTTTTGCATGAAAGAATGTATCTTCTCAAAGGGCTCATATCAGTCTGTGCCTGTAAAATCGCTGAAGGAACACAGAACCAGAACAAATAAAACATCAGTTTGAGCATTTTCTATTCATGGCATCCATGAGTGTACTGCAGCCATTGCAAATGGTCCCCCTCTACTGACATTCGTTATCCTGTTCCTGTGGTTTTGATTTGTTATATATTTTGTTCTAATTCCAAATGAACAATTCAGCAATGGCCAAATGAACAATGGAGCAACGGTCAAGACTGAGACTTTAAAATTCATCTCTCTTATGTTCCCCACACTCAACCCACCTGTCACTCAGCACCACTCCCTCAGCCCCAGGTGGAGCAATTGACAGCTGGAACGGTGTGTTAAAGTAGTGCTGCTGTTCATCTGACCGGTGGACCACCTCTCCACCCCGGACCACCAAGAAACCAGAGTCGCCAAGGTTACATGTGTGTATCCGATGACTTCTCCGGTCCAGCACCACAATACAGGCCGTACTGCTTCCTAAAGAGAGGGAGAGAGAGATAAAAGACAGGAGAGGCAAGACAGACAAAAAAGCAGAGTAAAGAGACAAAGAGAGGGGAACAGAAATAAGAGGAGGGAGAGAAAAAGAGCAAGAGAGAAAAGAAGAGGAAAGGTCATTGGATATCATGTGCCTGGCGATCAAAGAGATAAACGTTCTTTCACAAATTGTCCTTGAAGCGTATTTGCAGCCATCCATCACAGAGTCTGTTAAGCACACAGTTACAGGCAATAGACCCAGCCGACACTGGACTGCATCATAAGTCTCTTTCATACAACAAGGTGGCCTTGGTCCAGTGACCCTGCTTGAGAACCCTCAACTACTAACCTTTAGGGCATCACGCATGCATTCCCAACATGGCACGTGTCACGAGAGGGACAAAATAACATGGCTGTGCCACCCTAGAAAGTATGTGACATCCAGTTTCATGCGAAAGGTGAACCACGAGCCTGAAATGCCAAACACACCAAAATACGAAAGGTGCATTTCAGCAGTGACAGAAAAAGTTCTGGAAACAGAACCTGCACTGCTACCTCTGGTGGTGGGGTCCAGTTATGGTGTTTGTGTGGGTTTATGTCCCAACAGCCATACATCAATTTCTAATGATATTTTTCTAACTCTCAATCTTCTACAATTAAAAACAAGCTGTTCTGATTGAGATACAATTCAGGGCATCCAACTGCCAGCATGAACTACCAGTGATAAACTGCTATACGCTGAACAGTTGGATATATGTAAATGTGCTGACAACACAAAAACTACTTTCAAAGGGGGCTATTTTTGCAGCTTATTTGCTATATATGGTTTTGACCAGCTAGAGATAAGTTTTTTTTTCTAAACTATACTAAACTAATAAACTATTCTATAGTTTATATGTAAACAGTTATTCAAAGTGGTTTGACGCATTCATTGTACAAGAAACTTACAGACCCAGATTTCTTTACAGTGATGGTGACAGGAATCAAGGGTCACCATGACTACAACATAAACGTAGTCATATTTAATTACTATCAAAACCAATAGGGAACCTACATGTGTCTGAGCATTTATATGGAACGTTGATGATGGGAAAATAGTGGAAAATCTGGAGAAAGAAAGAAAGGAGAAAAAAAACAAAAAAAAAAACCCACACACACACTCATACACACACAAATACTTGGAGGATTTCTCACAACGGCCTGAATATAAAAACGTTTTTAAAAATCCTCTAAAACTATCGTAAAATGGGTATCTAACACCCATCAGCAGAAAATCAGCAGAATTCCCTTTAAAATGTTTACACTGTTCATTAAAAAAAGTTTGCCTTAATTTGGGCACATTAAAAGTATAAAAGAATTTGCTTTTAAATGTGTTTAAATATCAAAAGTAAACATACTGCAAGCCATTTTAATGCTATATTATTATGCATTACTGTATATGTTATGTCACTAAAATGGCATTGTTTATTAAAGACCAAGTTGCAAGGGGAAAAAAAAAGCCTAAACATCCCTGTTAATCAACATTTCAAATGAACTATTACCAGCTTTCTAGCTTCTGTATATATATATATATATATATATATATATATATATATATATATATATATATATATATATATATATATATATATATATATATATATATATATATAGTAATAGTTAATTAATTATATAATTATTAAATATTATAAAAAGGTGTGCTGAAAAAAGTTTGCTTCAATTTCAAAATGCATCATATTCTTTTATATATTTTAAAAGGATTCAGTTCTCACACTTCTGTGTAATGAGTATCGATAACTACTGCAGAAAGCAGTGATTCATACAATATTTCCAGATCCTATAAAGTACTTAAGTACAATAACAAATTACATGTGCTTTGTTACTGTCCATCACTGGCCGTCTCACATCAAAGGAAAAAGAGGGATGCCTGTCAGTGTGTTTGGCCAACACGGCATCAAAGGACAGTCTAAATTATTTTTGTTTGCAGGGTGCGGAAACATCAGGTCAGTTACAGAGGCTTCACAAATCCAAGTTGTGTGTTGCTTCATGTAGCTCAGATGTCCCCCCATAAACGTACTGTGGACACACTGACCAGCCAAGAATACAGTGTCTTCACTCTGGTAGAGTTTCAGTTGCTCAGGCTATTCATTTTTACGACAAAGCTGTGCTGCTGCATCAGCCCCTGAGGGACATTCTGTCCAGTTCACTTTGGTCAGGAAGGTATTAAAGCAACAGTTTTGGAAAAAAAAAAAAAAAAAGATTTGCACAACATTCCTCCTTACTTCCAAAGCCACAGGTCAACCATAATGCTAATTGGTGGTTCTAAACTAAAGAACACCAAACATGTGTTGATCGGGAACTGGAGAAAACCATCAAAGTGCTGAAATTTTCAAAACATCGCATTCACTCTCCAGTCCATATATGGAAACTAAGCAGCAAAAACAGCCTGTTTTTAATTTAGTATTTTTGTGAGGTCATGAAAACCAACACAGTAACAAATATCTAACCATTCGGGCCACAACAGTTTAGTCCCACCCAATCACACTGGAGTTCTGAGCACTGGACTGTTTTTTGAATGAGGCGTAACAGGACAGCCAATCAGAACACAGCATTACATAAGCACAGTTATTTTATGACAGCAATTATGATGTACTATTATATAGAGCATAAGTTCTAAATGAACCTCTGAGAATAAAAATAAAGAAAAATGTAGGACATGGGCCCTTTAAGAGCCATGCGCAATATAAACCAACCACTAATTCTCCTAGCAGGTCTGTGGAACGGTCATAGCTTAGAGGGTTTGTACAGAAGAGAAGGAGTGTCCAGCACCACACACACACACACAGTGACTCATCCTGCAGACATTTTCTTTATTTATTAATCTAAGATGTGCATGTGTGAGTCACCATATGCTGTTTCTTGTTACTGTGTGTGTTCTTACCCAGCAGTGGCACTTTGTTCTGTAGAAGCTCGTAGTAGGCCGAGGTGAGGATGCCCACGGGGCTGGTGGGGGTGAAGCGGCCCTCTTTCACCAGACGTTCGCATGTCCGCATCAGAGTAGCCGAGAACTGAGACGGATCCACACCGTAATCCCTCCATCCACCCACACCGTCTGCCACACCTGAGAGAGAGAGAGAGAGAGAGAGAGAGAGAGAGAGAGAGAGAGAGAGAGAGAGAGAGAGAGAGAGAGAGAGAGAGAGAGAGAGAGAGAGAGAGAGAGAGAGAGAGAGAGAGAGAGAGAGAATACGAATGAGCACATTCTGTCATTGACATACTAACTGGATTTTATTGCTCTTACAAACAGAATAAGGTTAAAAAAAAGACACTTCTCAAAAAAATAAATGAATCAATCATAAGATTTATCATCATCAGATAACTACTATGAAAGTAATGTAGTTGCGAGAGGGAGGAACTGAACTGTAGGCGAGTTTATTTAGCGTTACCACATACAAATACCACTTAGAGAACACACTGACCAACTGCAAGATTTGTTAGAGTGTAATTAGTCCTATTTCATTAGATTTTGTACAGCAGAGTATGAAAACAATCACAGCTCCCAGAGCTTCTGATGGCTATTTTTAAACTACCACTACTAATGAAGTGTTTGTGTGTCTATATCATGATGCATATCGTGTATTGTGAAAACTTTCAAGTACTGTCATGCGATATTTTGCCATATCACCCACCCTTATTGACCGTGTTACCTTGGGCATAATGCCCCATTTTATTCCCTTATGGCGAAGCCTGCCCACATCAGCACTCAGCATGTCACAATTACATAATCACCTAATTGCAACTATAGGATATGAATGCATTATTTATGATTGAAATCATTCTCCACAGTTGTTAGATTTCAGTCATATTCTGCTGCTGCAAAAAAAAAAAAAAAAAGGATGTGCAGACTCACATATGCTTTATTGATGCATTGATGTATTGAGTTATACTGATCGTATTGTAGCGCCGTCATACTGATAATGTAATTAAATAGGGAAACGGGGCTGCTTCTGCCATTGTGGCAGAGAGTGGATGTGCACGTGATGTCACTGGGGCTGAGAGTTAATGTCTGCAGCCAGATTCTATCAAAATTTTCACTCTCATAAAGAACGTATCGCTATATTTGACTCTTCACATAATTCTCTAACTGTAGAGGTTTGTGCGAGTGTGTGTGCAGTACTGATTTAAAACTAGTGTTAGCTACTCAGTAAAACATCGAGCGAGTAAGTGTGGCTAATCAGGCAATTTTCTACTTTAGGCATGTATTTTAATAGTGGCAAACAACGAACAAGAAAATGCAATGTAATTATTTATGGTAATTATTTATGACAATAAATTATTAGCTAAATGTTCATAATTGTGACCAGTACTTAAACTATGCAAAAGTCAGTACATTTTAACAAAGGTTGGGAAAATAACATTTCCCAAAGTGTTTAGCGTTAACACTTAAATCTGTCAGAATGATAAAGGAGACCCAGAGGCTCAGAGACAGATGATGTTGCCACCTAATGCAAATCTGTCCCAGGCCTTATGGTCTATCTTTGTGATGGTAATACTCAAAAGTCCAGTTTCATTGTGTGTCTAGAGACAATGCATCAATAAAGCATATCAAAGTCTGTGACATCAGCTCAGGCTCCTTTCACACAGCACTGCTTTCCAAGGATCGGCAGTGAGGCTTATTGCCAGTAGTCTCCATCTATCATAACTGTCAGTCAAGTTAGATGAAAAAACACTGTCCGAAGCTCGAGATGAGAAAAAAGTAGTTCCATCTGTTTAAATTTGTAGTGTTGTCCCGAATCAGCTCTGATATGTTGTTTGGCCTTAGAACCTTTTGTACAGCACCAGGTAGAACCCCCCCTCCTTGTTATTGTGCTTGAGAAACTGATAAAGCCGTGCTGCAGCCATACAGGAATGTAATGGCTTGCGTGAAAATGTAATCCCCCTCCCCCAATAATTTTTACGTGTACACTGAATTCCTGATATCAAGAACAATAGAAATTAAAGTTAAATTAGCTTACCACACTTTAAAAGATTTTTACCTGTAATTACAAAACAAATTAACAAGAAGCAAGTTCATCTTCCCCGGTTTAAGCCTCAGGTGAAACAACTTCAGAGAAGGCATCAGCTTTTGCTTCTTATTAGACTAAAAGTTTCAGTCCCCAAATTAAATATGAAACTGCACAACAATCAAAACCTTGACTGAACTACGTTGTTTTATTTGACAAAAATGTATCATCTCACAAACTACTACCCTGTTTGCTTCTTTATCTACGATTGCTGTTTGCAATACTAATACAGCAGAAAGCTACATAATGCAAATGGGACTGAATGTTTAGATGAATCAAGGTATTCATTCACCATCACACTGATTTACAGCTAGACCTATCACAAAATGCAGCAAATTCATAACAGTGCTAGTATTTTATCCATATTTTGCAACTTCAATGTTTTTCCTCTCTGGACCAAACCCTGTTTCACATGATAAAATGCAGTGGATCTAAAGTGCAGGGAACAGACAGAATGATGAATTAACACTTATATCCTTCTATCTATCTGGCATACGTCATGCTAAGAGCTTTGGGAAGAGAATGAGAATGTTGTCGTCACGTTTCTCTCTCTCCAAACACACAGACGTCACTGCTGTAACAGTAAGAAGCAGCGGGGTCACGACTTCAGAGCTGAAACACGATTTACAGCAACGTGACCTGCCATTACGAGGCCTGCATTAAAAGCAAACGACTAACGCCACATCACTAACACAAACACTAGCTTGGAGGGGAAAAGGAGAGAAAAGCAGGGGCTAAAATCCTCAATCTGACACAGAGCAGAGCAAGAGACAGTGAGTAAGAAGAAAGAGAGAAGAAAAGAGTGAGTGCAGAAAAAGGTCTGAAGCCGTAACGGAGAAAGAAAAGGAGAAAAAGAGTGAGCTAAGAGAAAGAAATGGGGGAACAGAGGAAAAAGGAAAAGCCGTTTACTACCAACATCTCGCTATGAATTCCTTTTCCGTTCACTTTAGAAAACAGGACTTTGGAAACGTTCCTTTTTTCCCCCTCTAATGTGGTTTTGCCTTGGGCTCAATTAGTTACATCATAAACCGTCACGCTGAAAACCACAAATGACCAATAAAGAAAACCGACATAGAGGGGGACTTCATGATTTAACTCTGTTCTGTAATAAATCTACAAAATCCAATGTGTACGGCAGCAGAGAAAAACAAACCTGCACAGTTCCTCAGCGTTCCAGGAGGCCAGTTTGAGAGGCGTGCCTTAAAGGGCTTATATTACTGAACATTTAATGCAGCCCCCCCCCCCTTTTTTTTAAATAAGAATTTGATGTAGTATGTAAATGTTGTTATGTTTAGACATTTTGACAATCATTCCAGCTGCAAAAACAGCTTTTTTAAAAAAATTTATTTGTTGTTTTTGTGATGTCATGTCAATTTTTTTTTGTGATGTTTGTTAAATCGCAATTTTAGAGTGAAATTTTTTAATTGCAGCCTATACTGTGGTTCCTCAAGGTTCTAAAAGAGATGTCTTTAGTGAAGACAGTGGATCTATACAGAACCATCAGCACAAATACACACTGGGGTGCTTAAAGGGTTCTCTGCATGGTGAAACGGTTCTTCAGATTGACAGAGTTGTGTATGGTTCTATATAGCACCAAAGTGTTCTGCTATTGCTACGATTTCAAACTTACCAAATAGACCAATATACAACACGTTCTCCATCAACCTAAAGAACCATTTCACCACGCAAATGTGGCTTTGAGAGTGTTGTCTTCAGTTTTAAAAGGGGAAATTGAACCTAGCAGCACAGAGCTTGTGAAATATCTGTAGACGAGTTAAACCGATCAGAGGCAACTAAACCTTCATGTGCTGCGTCATCACAACCACGACGTACTGCCAGTTTGACAATCAGGGGTCAAAATTAGGCTTGAACCTCAGTTTATGAAAATAATTGCAGTTTAAACTGCAGTTGCAATATTAGTCGGAAATCACAATTAGGTATTTTTCCCCAAATCATTCAGCTCTGCCCCAACCGCTCAGTGTAAATTCATTAAACAGTGTTTCAGCCAGGACTGCTTTCCAAAGGAAATAAAAGACAGGTCAACCAATGAGAACACAGCTCATTTACATATTTCATTTTTAAAGGCATAGTAACCAAACACCCTGTTTCTGATGGATAAAGAGAGGTTGGAAGAGAGTGATGAAACATTTCTGAAGCTAAAACCCACAGAAAGTTCATAAATGGTACTGCAAGGGAAAAAAATAATAAATGGGTTATGGGCCCTTTAACGTGAAGTCCTGCACTGTTCATACAGGTTCAGTCAGGGCCTTCTAACCTATTTAAAGGCTGCTCTTTATCATGACATTTGAAGAGGCCTTCGAACCAATTTAGCTACTTCGCTGACAACCACACATTTTATGTTACATGCAACCCAGCTATGCAGGTGACACAACACGGTCACATGTGTGATGTAACAAAGTTATGCATACGCAGCATTGCTAAATAACTACGATGCTAACAGCTGGTTCCATAAGCCTTTCCTTATTCAGACCCCGGATGTGGGTAATGTGATGTATCGTTATAATAAGTTACAGTATGCCTATCTAAGTACATCAGGGGTACTGTGACTACTTCTAGATCAAGGTGTCAAACTCAACCACTAAAAGGACAATTAAAAATATATAATAATAATAATAATAATAATAATAATAATAATAATAATAATCTCACCAAATCCATCTGCCAGGTTTTGTTTTTTTTTTTAAACTGAACACTTTGCCAGGACTCCAACTGGTCACTGTTTAATCGAAATATGCCAAAACTACAACGGCAACATCCACTGCACACCTGAATGATTCAAAAATCATCTTAAATAAAACATTTTATATAAAACAAACTACATTAGTTGCAGATAACAGGTAAATCTCTTTAAATGCCCCCAGTGTACAGCAAGATTTTAAAATTGCCCGGACAGCACGGATAATTAGAAAAAGGCTGATTTAGACAAAATATAGAAATATATTTATATAAAGATAATGAATGAATGAATGAATGAAGCCTTTATTATCACAGTCACCAGAGTAACCAGCGAAATTTTGATCAACCCATCAGAGCACATACAATATGACAAGGGGGGAGAGAGGACAGGAAGACAGGAATAATGGAAAACTACAGAGAAACAGAATACATTGGGTGAGAGAGGAGACAACCACCCCACCCCCCCTAAGTTCCTAAGGAAACTCAGTCTGGGAACAGAGAGAAAAAAAAAACAAAAAAAAACAACACACACAACAAACACCTCAGCATTAGCACACAGTATATATATATATATATATATATATAGCGCGCCTGTAAATAAGGATGGACGATATGGCATAAGCCCCACTACACCTTTAATATTTACTTTAAGACATCTGATCAGTTTCATCATAAAAACAAAACAAAAAACAAAACCCACAAACAGGGCCACAATGAAAAACTAATCCAAAACCGAGAATACAATGATTTTGATTCAATACTTTGCACAGTGTTGCACTAAATTCAGGGGAAAAAAACTAAAAACAAAAAAACAAAAAAAAAAACCCACAACACTATAAACATCACAATACATACCGCGTACCAGTCAATCATTTGAGCAAAGTTGTGTCAAAAATAAGCCCTGCCCCCAGATTCTGGTAAACAGGAGACACTCAGAAGTGTCTCCCCGTTTCCATTTCCATGCACCATTTTGAATGTTGTCGTTTTCAATACTGTATTGCAATTGTTGTGCTGTTACACAACAAATATGATTAAGCAACACAAAAGTTTCAATATTTGAAAAAAAAAATTTTGGTCCAGAAACATTTAACAAAATAGGCTTCAAGTGACCGACATCCTTTGCTCCTCATAAACTGGCAAACATTGACATATTTTACACAACTGGAAAAGTGTGAAAGGAAAGCAGTCTCACTCACTCATTCAGGAGCCGAACCTTTATGAGTTTATAAAAGCTTTCAGCATTGCTCAGATGTCTTAGGAGTTTCAGCTGGTTTTGGAAATGCTGCACCACAGGTGGCAAAACAAACGACAAACTAAAGTATAGGTCAAAAATGCTTCAGGATCTAGGATGGAGCTAATCTTGGCTGTCGCCATGCCAACGCCAGAGACAACACTGATTGGTAGAGTGAGTTCACGTCACCTGCAAAAGTTTGTAAAAGTCTTACAGATGGTGAACAAAAATGTCACATTTTAACTCCAAGAAACACAGTGTTAGGTTTGGTTTCAGTCACATGTGTTCAAAAGAACTTATTTTATATTTCATCCAAACTGCACTCAAAGTTTAAAGACCTTAAGTCTTCAAACATCATTAAAGATTTGTGCCGTATCGCTCACTTCTCTGTACTAATTCTCAAGCTTGTAACTGTTGTTGTTCTGGTAAATGTAAAACACACCCAGTCAATGAGTCACAGTAATACTGCAGAGCACAGAGAAGAGGGACAGCATGTACCCTTATAAACTCCAGTCCTCATCACTACAGGAGAACTTTCCTAGAAAAAGCCCATCCACCTCACACACACGCGAGATTCCACAGAGACGACCATACAAGGAGTCCCTCCACCACTTCCGCAACACAGCAGAACAGTGGGATCCAACTTAAACAGATCCAGGTGGCACAATACCAGGATGAACCACTAGGGTTGCCACAGTGATGAGGATATAAACAACTAGTATGTGAATCCAGATGCCTCGTGTGAAAGCACAGGCCAATTAACAAGCACAAACTCAACACCAACTCAAACTAAAGCTGCCCCTGCCTCAAATGTGTATTTACAGTCTGCGCTGCTGCAATTTCAACAACTCAGAGGAGTGTCTGCATTTGTTATTGTCTCTTTGTGGCTCAGACGCCCGAGCAAGTATCATGGCTACATTACAGAACTGGACAGGGTGGAAACCAACAGTCCAGATTTATTTAAATATGAGAATGGATATTGTAAGATACATGAGTATATGGATAGATGGACATATAGATGGATTGATGCATAGATGGATGGGTGGATATATAAAATGAATAGATAGATGGATGGACAGGCAGGCAGGCAGGCAGAGGATGGGTATTTGGATAGAAGGATATACACACAGATGGACATATAGATAGATGGAGGAAAGGATACACAGAGTCCACAATAAATAAACGACACTGTGTATAATTTAGTTACGCAATGTAACTATCTGTACACAAATAATTTGACATTCCTGCACCTGTAGAGACTTCAGCTGTCAATCTCCTGTTTAATCATTTTCCATCCAGAGCAAACTTCTCAGACAACAGGCTGTGGAGCATCAGCCACTGCATTTATAGCAACAAACCTGTAGGCGTCTGATCCACAGTGTTAAGGAGCAGCTCATTAAACTAATTGGACTGGAGTTCATCCCTGGATGTGAGTGAAGAGGAGCTTCTCTTCAGGCTAAGGCTTTTTAAGGCCTTTAAGGCTCAGAGGCGGCTGCCAGACCCATCAGGGTTATTGGACTAATAGCACTTATGCTTTGCAAGTAGACATTTTATCCGGAAAAAAATTAAAGAAGGTCAAAGCAGTCAAGAAGGAGATTTTAGAAGATTTACTCTCTCCTTTTAATATGTACAGAGGTTACAAAGAAGGGGACAGAGAGCCACGCTTAAGCAATATACTACACATGGAATACACTACAGCACTTACCTAACCGTTCTCTTTACAGTCCCAGTCAGCATGTTTTAACCTCATGAACGTTAAAGACGGATTTACTCAATAAAACTATAAAGAATTGAGACTTTAGGCCTCAAAAGATCATTAGCAGTAATATAAACAAAAACAGCTCACCAACTAACTGATGGATGAAGCATGAAAATGCACATGGCATTGACGTTTTCCAGCTACTTTCTAGTGCAGTGATTTTCTCATGGATACAAATGCTGTGAAGTGACATACAGCTTTATAAAGACTCACAAGTGAAAGAACATAATTGATAAATGTATGCAAGATGGCAGCACAATCTATATACAACTTCAGGAACCAATGTATTCAATGGGTATTCTGTTTATTTTCACTCATAATTTTTTGCAGAATTTAATAACAGAGATGAGTAAAGACTCATTCAGAGCAGCTTGGTGTAAAATGGTTCAAAGTAGCGGCCCAGATGTCTTTACAGTGGTGGTAAACGGAATCAGGGTTGGCCATGTCTACAACAGACACATTTTATTCACCATCGGAAAGAACCAGTGAACCCACATGCATCTTCTGGGTGTTTCTACACAGAGGTAAAAAAAAAAGTGGCAAGTGTGAAAGTAGTAAGAGCTCTTTGGGGACTACTTTGCCTCACAAAACCCTGCGTGTGTCTCTATGAACAGATAAAAAAAATCATTTTAGGTCAAAACTTCATGGCAAACCTATCATAAAACGGGCTTCATGCAGCATATCTACAACCAAGACATGGAATAACTTTGTGATGTAGACTAAAAAGCCATTAAAAGCTTCAAACATTTGGTTCCTATCAACACAACTGTGAACAATTCTTGGTAGGCTTCTCTCAGCCCACTCTGAAGGATTTTGTTTACAAGTTAATCGTTTAAACACGCAGAATTTTAGAAAAATCGATGGAGCTCCCCTTTAACACCCCTGCTTACGCTCGTCAACTCATCCCCCTAAACGCTTCATGAGCTTCGGACGGCTCTTAGAGCATGGGAACAGTGAAAAGAGCAGGAGAGCACGGGGGAAACCGTCCTACAGACTGAAGGGGGGGGGGGCTCTGGCTCACCCACGTGGCTCCATAACAAAAGGAGCTCATGCCGGAAGTAGAGAAGCGAAAAAGCCTCTTTGTTTTGAAGGCTGATGAACCGGACAGTGACACTTCTCTCGGAAATCTGTTAAAACATGCTTCTACGACTCTCGAGAAGACTCGATGGCGTTATTAAAAAAATGAGCGCCAGAAAGTAACTGCTGCACCATTTAAGGTGGAACGGAAAATTCGAGCCAACTTCAGCCTCGCATATAAAAGTTCACAAAACACCACCATTGTACACAGCCACCGGGTACATATACACAGGGAGAATAATGTCCTTTTAACAGCTCGATCGCCCTTCCCAGCCGATTTTAGCCGTTATATTCGCCCTTCTCCAGCCCCCACTAGCGCATGTGCGAGCCTGCAACGTGGTTTTGCTCTAACATGGCTGCCTCCATGCTCAACCATTCTGACCTTTACGCAAAACATTTCAATTCTCATGAAAGAGTGAACACAACACGCTTTAACGAACATCGTCTGGCCCAAACACACCGCGACGTGAAGCATTTAGGATATAATCCCACATTAGCGCCAACTGTTCTTTCACAGTTTGACCCACTCCAACATTCTGCGGTTACTCGAAGTGACTTGAATTGGTGCTGAAATGCAATGAATGGCGATTAACTCGCATTTTCCTGCGGTTTTCATTCAACCGGGTCGTGTTTTGACCGCTGGGGGCTCGTCCTGGATCTATCTGGGTGAAAGGTCACCTCCTATATCCCTGCTCATTAACGCACTGCATCCATCGCCATGCGCCCGGGCTTGGGTTCACATTTAAGCTCTGCTGTTCTGACGGCATATGAGGTCTAGGATCAGGAATGAGCGGCGGAAGGTGGTTTAAAAACGAGGTTATTTCAGGCGAGGCAGCCCCTACAGTATACAAACACGGTGCTGGACTGCACTGCCACTTTAACCAATGAAGGTCATTCAGGAGCAAAGTGGCTGTGGAGGAATTGGGGTGGAAATGCATGGAAACGCAACCTAAAAAGGCATTTAATTCTGATTTAGAGGCGGAGAGTAAGCTCCAGGAAAGCTCATACCTGCCCTTTACCTCAAAATGTAGTCAGTCAGGCATGACATAGTTGGTGTGTGAAGTTTGCTTCCTTAACAGAGAAGGGAATGGTTCTCTTTAGAACCAGTAGTACTACATAGAATCATGCTTAAGTTGTAGCTTACATGGTGAAACAGTTCTTCAGACTGATGTAGGTTGTGGTGTATATGGCTCTGTGTAGAACACGCTAGAAAATGGTTCTATATAGCACCAAAAAGGGTTTATACAGACATACAGAGCCACATACAACACATTCTCTATCAGTGTGAGGAACCATGGTTCTATGAAGAACCGTTGGCTTTGCTAAAGAACCATCTTTAAACGCGTCTTGACTGGCTGCCTGACTGGGGGTAAGAGAGTAAACTGTAAGCTTCCTCTTCGAATTTCCCCGTTCCACCTTAAACAGCGCAGTAGTTACATTTCGTCGCCTCAGGCGTTGTAATGTAAGTGTTACACAATTTAAGGTGGAACAAGACAATTCGAATAGAAAGTTGACTTCAGCCTCGCAGGTTCCAAGATGAAAGGTGCAAAAAAGAAAAATCATCAAGTTTACCCACCCAACACATCCGCTGACCGGTGGCGGGCGATGAAACAGGCGTCATCCCCGTAGCACATGCCTTTCTTCAGGATGCCCTTCCGAAAGTCTTTGCCGAAGCCGCAGCTGGCCGTGACCAGACTGTAATCGCGGCCATCTGTCTGAGAGAGTCCGCCCAAGACGGCCCTGGCCACGATCCGTCCGTAGGAGAGTACGGATAGCATCCCCGCTCCGCTATCTGACAGCCCGCGTCAACCGGCAGCCAGCCACCGGCACATACAGCGGAGCAGCGGGGCACCGCAGGGGGAGCTAACCGCGGAGCGGCGCTGACCCTCGCTCACACAGCCGGGCTGGAGAGACTCCCTCCGGATAGCAGAGACTGTCCTCTTAATTTGTCACGCTGTCGCCGAACTGGTGCTGCAGAGCCGGTTCGGACCGGTTCTGTTCGGCTTTAGACCGTTGAAGTTTAGCCGGTCTCGCGGTGCTCCCTTACAACCAACATCTTCACCAGAGCCGCCTGAGCACGAACACAGCACCGCCGCACAACCAGCGGGGGAAAAACAGCGCATACGGGTACTCGGGTCATGTGACCCTTAACGTCACAGCAAGCGTGCCCCTTGTATTTTGATGAAACAAAAATAAAATAAAAGCCATGGATCAATTAAGTACATTAATTGTAAAAACCGCCAAGTTAATTAATATATTGAAATATTGTACTTACCCCATCCACTATGTGATGTCTGTCTATACGCACACGCACACACACACACACACACACACACACACACACACACACATCGTCAAAAAATACTTGCACCCAGAAAGAATCAAGGAATCGACAGGAATGAAACTTACTATCAGTCTAATTAGTCCACATGCAAAATTTCACATACACGAAAGTGTAATAATTCAAAACCAGAATCTTTCAGATTGAAAAAATAAAGCTAAGCAATACGTATTTATACCGTCTTGTTCTCAAAACAACAAACAGGATGTTAAGAAAATATATTTAATGTATTTCTGTAAGTGTACATTTTCTTTCTGTTCTTGAATTGGACAACATTCATCATGTAAAATAAAATAAATAAATAAACTTTTGTGTTGAGGTCATTTTACGCATCAAAATCAGATTGTTTGCAAAGAATAAAAATGAAGTGTCCTTCCGTATAGTACCAAAACAACAACAACAACGACAACAATAATAATACATTAGAACAGTTGTTTGTTTATTCTTGTTCAAATATTATTACCCAGAATTCCACTTCCTGGAGACGGGCTACACTCAGCCCGGTTGCTAAGCATGGCTGCTGTGTTTTGTGCCTTTCTTTTATTTACGTGTTTGGTAAAAACTCTCTGCAGTAGCGATGCGGATTCTGTCCGCTTTAACGCCACTTTCTCTGACACGAACCGAACATGGTTCGACTGGGAAGGTTCTCTGAATGTGACGGAGCGGCCGGAGGGAGAAAACGGCACTTTAGCTCCCTTTTCGATGCCCGCAGCGGCGCCCGCCGAACCCAGCCCCGCTTTCCCAGAAGAGGAGGCTCCTGAACCAACAGCCCGGCCAGACTTAGCTCGGGTGGCCACCGCAGCGCTGCCCTTACCGCTGTCCGGAGCCTTACCGCTGCCGGTCACTCGAGGTAGAAACAGCTAAAGTTACAGTTAACAAGAGTGACTGCGATAGTTAACTAGCTAAGTAGCTTCACTCTTAAAAAAGACGGCGCTGAAAGGGTTTTCGAGTAAATACAATGGTTGAACCAAGAACACTCAGAGAACCGTTAGCTTGGTTGAAGGGTTCTTTGCATGGTGAAATGGTTATTCAGATTGAGAGTGGAGAATGTTTTGTGTATGGTTCTATGCAGAACCTTTTTGAAACAATTACATAATTACTTGTATAGTAACAAGTTAGTTACTTTTTATGTAGTTTATGTTTTGTCAAGAAATAATGCAAACATTCCAAATCATGAAAGTGCTTTTTCTTTTTGCAAATATCCACCTTACAAACACAACTGCTGTATAGTTTGGAAGTTTAGAATCTGCACTTTCTACATGATTTCTCCTTTGTGTCCATCACCTATGAGTGAAATAAGGAAATGTAATTAGTTGCTTTATAGCATATTGAGCACAAGGAATCTTGAAGGGTTGACCGTGTTTGGAAGTGAGGTGAAGAGCTGAATCAGATGTGTCAGAGTAGTGAAAACACTAAAACGTATAGCCGGGAGAGGGGGTGGAGGTTAGTTAGGAGCAGGGTTGGCACCTGCTGTTCTAGATAATGACACTGTCTCCTAGTACAGCTTCTTTCAATTGCTTTCCTTATATTTGCTGCCCTTGGGACAGGTTATAAAAAGCTTCAGT
Source organism: Pygocentrus nattereri (assembly GCF_015220715.1). NCBI lineage: Eukaryota > Metazoa > Chordata > Actinopteri > Characiformes > Serrasalmidae > Pygocentrus > Pygocentrus nattereri. The sequence continues at coordinate 19,428,299 of NC_051228.1, read as the reverse complement.
ATTGCATATCACTTATTTACAGATATCCAGCTCTATGTTATGTTTAAGCCTAGCAAACTTCATAGGTTATCTTGGACAGTGGACAATTTTTTATAGATAGATACAAATAAGACACAGGTTTTGATTGTCTTTTCGGAAAAAGGTTATCCCTTTAATGAAATAAATTCTTGGGCTTTTCCTCTGCTTCTCTGCTGCCCACCCTGGCTTGCGTAATTTAGGGGTTATTTTTGATCAGGCTTGTCATTCAATGCCCATGATAAGCAGTTGACCAGATCTTGTTTTTTACACTTAATAAATATTAGTAAACTAAGATCTGGTAGTTCAGATGCAGAGCGAGAGATCTTGCACTGATTTCTGTAATGCCCTGTTTTCCTCACTTGGAATGTCTTTCCTTAGTCATCTGCACTCAATTCAGAATGTTGCTACAAGACTACTTACTAGGTCTAACAGAAGGTCTCATATAACCCCTTTGTTAATGTCTCTTCACTGGCTACCTGTTGCCTATATGCGCTCATATATATATATATATATAGCTTATTCTCATGTCGAATAAGTTGAATTTACTGTCTGTTCCACACACCTGCTTTAAGACCCCCACCTAAACTGTGGAGCACTCTGCCAACTCCTTTAAGGTCTGCTGATTCTGAGAAATCTGATAAAAAGCAACTAAAGATGTTTCTTTTTGAACATTTGGGTAATATGTGTGCACCAGTTTGCTATCTTTTATGTTGTGTAATGTTTCTGTAAAGCACTTTGTGACTTTTGACTGTGAAAAGTGCTCTATAATAAACTAACTATAAAATTATATATAACTATATAATAAACTTTACTTACTTACTTACATGCCTGTCTTATTGCAAAACAGGCAGCATTTGTTATCAGAAGCAAGTTGCTGATATTGAGTTTGATGTGCTTCTTTTGCTCCAGCATCTGATCTGTGTCCGTGCAACGTGCAGAGTGAGCAGTGTGATGTGAACTGTTGCTGTGACCCGGACTGCTCTCAGGAACAGGCGCTGTTTACCCACTGTTCAGTGAAGAAAGTCACGTAAGTTGTGTAACCTTGGCTACATTTACACAGCAGGTAAAAGTGGCCCAAATCTGATCTTTTTCCTCATATGTGACATAGAACGCACCTTTTTACAGCGAACTCGAACACACTGTGGGTGATGAGCCCAACTGTCAAACACTGGAACTTCATAATCACTCCTGAGATGCTGGAAAAGACGAAACTGAAAGCTCCGGGAGCGACAGGTGTTCGCTGGCCGTCATGACTGTTTTAAAGATACTGTGAACAGCTGAACAAAAAAATCAGATTTGGTGAGAAAATCAGATTCGGGTCACTTTTACCTGCTGTGTAAACGTAAACTTTACATTTCTGAATTACAGTCTTTTGCCCTTTTGAAGGGAGCAAAGCACTTACAAATTATAATTTGTATGTTTGAAGCTCAAAAATGAATGATAATATGATTGTCACCATATGAGAATTTTGACTTTGATATCGACCAAGTATAGTATCACAATGCTTGATACTTAAGCAATATAATGGCAAAAAAAACTTTAAAAAGTTGTCTGAACACCAGTTTATTTATTTGAACACAGTTATTGGTTAATTAACCCCTCTGATTTTTAAATCAATCTCTTTATGAATATAAAGCTCTTCTACTTTGAAATAAAAAAGGAAATAATTTAAGGCCTTGTTCTCCCAAAGGGAACATTAATAATGAGTCAATATAACACCTAAGATGTATCACACTGTTTAAAACAAATGCAAAATTAGTTATACCTTTTGTATCTTACTCACTGTAGTGCTTGCCTTAGTTAATAAAGAAATCAGAGTATCAAAAGCTACCAGAAAGGAATGGAAGTGTTGACCCCCTTTGTCTCTAATGTTTATTTGTTCAGTGGTGACTATAAACTGTGCAGCCAGGATGCAGCTCTATACACTCTCAGCACAACACCAGAGGGTTTGTCGCAAGTGAGGACATCCTTCCAGCAAGAATTCAACCCCGATGTTTTCTGTATACAATCTGCTAACTGTAAGTGTATCATCACCCTGCTAAGTTTAACTGAAAACAAATGCTGGACCAGCTGAAAGTGTAGTTACAACACTCCATTTCCAGTGTTTACATTAAGGGTGGGCATTGTGGTAAAAATATACATTTTCACAATGCTATACAGTATCTCACAAAAGTGAGTACACCCCTCACATTTCTGCAAATATGTTATATCTTCTTCATGGGACAACACTATAGAAATGAAACTTGGATATAACTTAAAGTAGTCAGTGTACAGCTTGTATAGCAGGATAGATTTACTGTCCTCTGACAATAATTCAACAAACAGCCATTAATGTCTAAATAGCTGGCAACAAAAGTGAGTACACCTCACTATGAACATGCCCAAATTGTGCTCAAACTCTCAATATTTTGTGGGACCACCATTATTATTTAGCACTGCCATAACCCTCTTGGGCATGGAATTCACCAGAGCTTCACAGGTTACTACTGGAATCCTCTTCCACTCCTCCATGATGACATCACAGAGCTGGTGGATGTTAGACACCTTTCGCTCCTCCTCCTTCCACTTGGCCAGTCCATCACCTTTACCTTCAGCAAGGCAGCTGTCATCATGGAGGTGTGTTTGGGGTCATTATCAAGTTGGAAAACTCACTCATGCAACTCCAGACCATGATGCTGCCACCACCATGCTTGACTGTAGGTAAGAGACAGTTGTCTTGGTACTCCTCAGCAGGGCACCACCGCACATGCTGGACACCATTTGAGCCAAACAAGTTTATCTTGGTCTCGTCAGACCACAGGACATGGACTGCTTGTCTTCAGTAAACTGTTTGCAGGCTTTCTCAGCTTCAGAAGAGGCTTCCTTCTGGGAAGACAGCCATGCAGACTGAGTTGATGCTGATCTCCTTCTTCTTCAACCTCTGCAGCAATGCTGGCAGCACTCATGCATCTATTTTTGAAGCCAACCTCTGGATATGACGCTGAACACATGAACTCAACTTCTTTGGTCGATCTTGGCGAGGCCTGCTCGGAGTGGCACCTGTCCTGGAAAACTGCTGTATGAACTTGGCCACTGTGCTATAGCTCAGTTTCAGGGTGTTGGCAATCTTCTTATAGCCTAGGCCCTCTTTGCAGAGAGTAACATTTCGATTTCTCACATCCCCAGAGAGTTCTTTGCCATGAAATGCCTTGTTGAATATCCAGTGGCCAGTATGAGTGAATTGTACCCTAAACACCAAATTTAACAGCCCTGCTCCCCATTCACACCTGGAACTTTGTAACTCTAATGAGTAACATGACAAAAGAGAAGGACAACAGCAGAATTTGGCACAATTTGGATATGTTCACAGTGAGGTGTACTCACTTGTGTTGCCAGCTATTTAGACATTAATGGCTGTGTGTTGAGTTATTTTCAGAGGACAGCAAGTCTATGCTGCTATACAAGCTGTACACTGACTACTTTAAGTTATATCCAAGTTTCATTTCTATAGTGTTGTGAAAAGATATAATAAAATATTTGCAGAAATGTGAGGTGTGTACTCACGTTTGTGAGATACTTCATGATGATATTTAAAACAAGTTCATTTTGGTACATTTAAAACAGTTGTATTTGTATGTATTTTTTTTTTTTAAAGTCGACATTTGCAAAAAGATTTACCATAATTATTTAAAGCTACACTGTGTAAGATTTGGGGACCTCCCTGGTGGTCTTCTCTGAGTGAATGAGTCTGATAATTGAATGAGAATTTAGTCAAAACTTGGTGAAAGATGTGAGGATGTGAGTGAATTATCTACTATTGTTGTCATATCCTCATCAGTATTATGTTGTTTCTGAGATCATTTAAAACCTAAACATTGAGCCAGACCTTCTTTGAGCCTTCAGTTTTGGGTCCTTGTGCAGCATTAAAGTCGGCCATCTGTGCAGCTCGTTGTGGGTGTGCAACACAAGACTCATCACAATCAATTCCCAGGTTGTGTTTCCTGTCGGCTATTTGTTTAAAAAAGGCTGTCTTTGGCTGATGTATTTTAAATGAAGAGTAATAGAAATAAAAAGACACAGCACTGCATGCAGTGAGGCCCAGTGGTGTGCAGAGACTTTGCTGTGTTAAGTTAGGCCTGAAATAAAATTGCTGTTGTGAGCGGTAAGTGTAAATGAACTGTTGAAAGGTTTAAAGATTATTTAATTTAAATATATAGGGTGCAACCATGCAGACCCCGTAGACCACGTGGCACCCAGAGTGCAAAAACAGGTCTTTCCCTAAAAAAAATTGGAAATAAGCACCTCAGTCCTTTAAAAACATGTACAGAGACTCAGCCTTAAAATGCTTATGTTTGTTACAGAACGTTTGGTCAGTATGCCCTGGTCTTTAGAGATTATCTGACTTGCACAACATACTGTTTCTCTCTTGGATGATTTTTAATTTCCCTTGAAGAAACCATTTTTATTGTGTTCTGGTTTCAGATGAACAGGGCATGTCCTTTGTCACCCCAAGCACCCCCACTGAGCAGAATTTCGATTATCTCTTTGGGCACTTTGTGGGATTCTTCTTTGGGAGCTCCAGTGTTACAGGCAGTGCCTTGGAGACTCCTGTACAAGGAAACTCTCCGGGATATCTGGTAAAGTTCTGCTGCTCTCACTTCTCATTTTAGTTCTATGCTCATGTTTGAGAGTTGGCTCCACCTGTTGTGTGTAAGGACAGAGGATTTCAAACTTTTGTGTTATCCATTCTATATTGCACTTAGGGTTACATGATAAATATAATGTATCGGCGATCGATATACTATTTGTAGATAGATGTAAGAACTTGTTTGTTATTTTTGGTTTGATATTGAAATTTTGTCCAACAATCAAAACCAATAGATTGGCATTCTGTTTTAAGCTCACGCAGACAGTGAAGCATGTAAAGAGGTACATGTAGTCATCAATGGTCAATTTTACTTCATCTAGACCAGGGGTCTCTAACATGTGGCTCTTTTCTGCCCTGTAGCAGCTCCACCGTAGAATTAGATTCTTAGGTAAAAATAAAATAAATTAAAGCTAAAGCTTAAAGCAGAGCACAGTAAGTCTGTGTTTTTCTTTGAGACATATTTACAGCCAAGATGGTAAAACATGAAATGTTGTGTCTCCCAATGAATGTTTGATTTTTGTTGAAATTTGACAAAATAGCTCTTCTTCACATTTGGGTTGCTGATCCTTGGCCTAGACGAACAGAATGTTTTTGAACGGCAGATTGTCTTCATGAACTTTGTTTCATGAACTTATTTCAGTTTCTAATTCACAACAAATAGTGTTGCCCATTAATCCACCAATAATTATCCACCAATAATTTTTTATAATGAATGCTCCAAATAGGCACAGACATTTTAGCATCTTCTGATCTCGCAGTAAAAGAAGTCATGGGTATTATGTTGAACACTGTTATTTAGTGCTGTTGACTACATGATGTACAGTAAAACGTCAATTATTATACCGGTTTTGGCCATAATCAGGCTTTGATGAACGGTTGATGTAACAGACCCAAACTTTTGTCATTTTGCAGTACTATTTTAAACAAATGTGTTATGAATTAAAAGCTTCTGTTTGCTACTAGTGAGAAATAATTAAGCGAAGTAGAAGGCGGCATTTCAAAGTGTATATATCATTGGGTTCCTAGAATGGCTAAATCAGATGAGGCACATTGAGGAATATTTGCATAATTGCTCCGAAACAAAGACAATAATCAAAATAAACATGTGCAATACCAAAAAGGGGTGGATATCAAAATAGAAGAGCTGGATGACATAGTCCAGGAGAATTGGCGACACAGACGCACAAAATGTGCTCTCAACTAAAATTAATCAACATTAGGAGCAATCTGAAACTCAGTTTGGAGAAAAATCTCTTTCCTCTCCAAAATGTCACATTTTAATCTCATGCCAATAAAAAGGAAAGGTTAGCTGTAATAATATTTTAAGCATGAAGCAAAATGCAATCAGATTATACTGGTCACATTGCAGAACAGTCTGTGTGTTAATACTGCAGGCCAGAAGATAAATGACTAAAATTGGTAAGTAATGATGATCATTGCTTATATGCTGTGTTTGTCCTCAGTATGGAGACATCATCCAAACAGAGGAGGAGGCTGGACAGCGAGGTTTCTTCAGGCTTCCAGCGTCTGCTGGAACAGCAAACTGCTTAGATACAAACCCTGCAGGTGTGGCTTAAGACTGTTTTATACTTCTGCACTTCACCGTTTCTGTATGGCGACACAGAGTAAGGGTGTATTGGTCAGCGTAACGTGGAATGAGACCCAAACCATGTACTGTGCAGTAACATTCTATTAGTTATTCAGTATCTACTATGAATTATTTGGTAAATATAAATTAGTCAGTAAATAAGAATTATTGAGTATTTACTAGCAGTTATTCGGTATCTACTATGAATTATGCAGTAACGACCATGACTACAGTAAAATATTGAGTATACTCTTTGAATTATTTAGTAGCTACTATGAAATATTCAGTATCCACCATATGTTATTCACTACCTGCTGTGAATTGTTCAGTAACCGCCACTGTTACTGCTTCTTGTTAGCATTTCTGAAGGATCAGACGAGCAGATGCATGAGGAGTTTCGCTTTGGCAGAGGACTGCACCACGTTAGAGGCTTTGAAATTAAGGACTTACACCAGCTTCCGCATTTTCTCAGTGAGTAAGAACAGTCTAAGGGCCATGTTCTCCTGCCCTTTTAAAGCAATAGTTTCTGCAAAAATAAAATTAGTTGACAAAATTAGTTGATCGGCCAAGACATGTTTTTTGTCCGAAGTTGAGGAGCTGTGAGGCTAATATGTCCAATTAATGGAGTCACCTACAAGTTTACAACTGCATGCCTGAATAATCACAGACTAAATTTAGTCTGTACGTTTAGATATCAGTGTGTCTTGCAGTGTCAGTAGTGCAAACTTCAAACTCCAGTTGTGTCTTGGCTAATGAACTACTTTTGCTGTGAGAGGTAAACTGTACAAGTTAGATTTTTGGCCAAATTATTGCTTTTTGTGCAGATGTATAACTATTTTTTTTGTTCTGCAGGGCAAGGATACAGAAGCTAATGTAAGAAAACAATTTCATTGTTACACTGTTAAACAAGCTTACTGTGAAAGAAAGTTTACAGTTTGCTGCTTGAAATACATTACTAGTCAAAATATTGGACGCTGAATATGCATTTCCCATTGTGTTCTAAAGGCTTTTACAAATGAAATTTTGTTTCTAAGAGCAATGTAAATAGTGCAGTAGTGCATTTGATCAGTGAATTAACACTATGAGTGAAATAAACACAAGTAAAAGAAAAAAACAAATTAAAAAAATGAAAGGTCAGAAAAGGATTTAAGATTTTTTGGCCTCTGTGTAATTTCATATTTTTTAGGTTCTCATTGTTATTCAAAACTGGACATTTTGTTGATTTTTAATGTGAAAAGAAGTTAACACATTCTCTGCAGGGAACAAACTTGAATATGAGTTTAACAGATTGGAAACGCATAACCATTAAATATTAAATGTCCCTTAACTTTTACCTAAGATTTTATGTTTTTCCCCCAATATGTTAGGTTAAGCAAATAAACAGTAATTGTGCATTGACATATACAGAAGTGTGTTCTCTGTAGAGGGTGTGTTAACTTATTTACACTTAGAAGACATGTAATTTGACCAGGAGTGCCCAAACATTTGCATATAATTATATACTTGCACATTTACGAGTCTGAAGCTGAAGGTATTTGAGGTCCTGTCCAAGTACATTTCCGCCTGTCTGACATCCTTTGGAAACTGAAGCCCTGTAATCCTCTCGTCACTGGACGGCCTGTCTTACTTCAGTGCTAAAACTGCACAGCATTCAGGCCATCACACGCTCAGCCAGGTCTCGCAGCAGGCGCACTAAAGCTAATGCAAAGCGTGGCCTGATCAGCTCTAAGTTGGATTAGCAGTGTAGGATTAGCTGAGTGTCTACACTAGTGTCTGTGACTGAAACAGGATGTCTGTGTCTCAGTTGGTGGCCATGTGGGTGGAAGCTGTTACCCTGCAGTCGCTGGAGGGCACCCAGACGCTCCTGGAAACAGCTGCTGATTCTGCCTTTGAACCTGAGTTTCTGCAGCCTGCTGATGTCTGCAACCAGGTGGTGCTGCAGGTGAGCTCAGAAACAAGAGTACAGAGCTAAAACTGACCTCGGTGTATTTCTGGCAAACAAGGCATTTAAGCCATTTCTTATGAATGCATTTTTAAATGATATATTAATATATAACAATATATACCTGTAGAAACACCACTTTATTGGAAATCCATACTCTGTGCTTCCCCTCACCGGCCACTTTATTAGAAACACATACCTTGTGCTTCCACTCACTTGCCACTTTATTAGAAACACTTGCCTTGTGCTTCCACTCACTGGCCACTTTATTAGAAACATTTGCCTTGTGCTTCCACTAACTGGCCACTTTATTAGAAACACCCACCTTGTGCTTCCACTCACTGGCCACTTTATTAGAAACACTTGCCTTGTGCTTCCACTCACTGACCACTTTAATTTCGCATACTGGCCAGTTTATTAGAAACCCCTTGCACATCTACTCAGTGGCCATTATCCTGGAAACACCTACCTTGTGCTTTCACTCACTGGCCACTTTACTAGAAACACCTGCCTTTTGCTTTCCCTGCACTGGCCACTTTATTAGAAACACCAACCTTGTGCTTCCACTCACTGGCTATTTATTTGAAACGTCCACCTTGAAGGCCCACTGTATAAATATATAATTACAGACTGTAGTCCATCAGTTGCTATACAGTCTATCTGTTAAAGTGGATAATGAGTGTATGAAATAGAATTGTAATGAAATCTGAAAGAACTATATTAAATATTCAGTGGAAATCCCTGCAGGAAATCAGTAATGTTGATGTAATCTGTGACCTTTTTTTAGGTGAAATACACAGTCAGGTATGGAGAAGCTGGTCAGATTGTAAGAGTTGCCGTATCATTTGTGCTGGGAGCTGTTAATAGTGCCATGCTGCCAATTCAGCAGGAGTTCCAAATAGCCTTTGTTCAGGTATCCATGTCAAATTTTGCATTTGTTAAAAAATATTTAGTGCAGAAATGCCCATGCCAGACTTCATAACTCCATGTATTCCATTTTAATAGGAGGCAAAAAGTGATACAATGCTCCGCTCCAGTGGAAACCCTGGTTATGTGGTTGGACTTCCTCTAGTGGCAGGATGGAGAACTGCAGAATATCCTTTTCCCCAGATCCCTCTGATAATATCAAGAGCGTGCTTAATAAATTTAAATATTATGTGTTACTGTCCTGTTTTTACAGTCTGTGCGTCAAAGATGTCAAGATGTCAAAATTAGCTAATGCAGTAGTTTGGCCAAAATCAAATTTACAGTTTCCCCCCTTACCCCAAATGTGCACTGTTAGAATTAAAGGTGCAGGTACATTTTTCAGTCATAAAGGTAGAAACAATGTAAATGTTCCCTCAAGGGTACAACAGTGGTTTTAAGGTCCAATTGTGTACCTTAAATACATTTTTCCTAGTGGAAAAGTACATATTTGTATCTTTTCATAATCTGATGTTTTAAAATAGAACAATAAAATAAAAAACCTGGAGACGAGACGGGGTGTGTGGAGTCAGTACAATTTAGAAAATATAATTTCAGTGGATTGTGATACAATTATATTTCCTGACTAAAGGTACTGAAATGTACATTTGAGGGAACCACCCCAGTGACAGTTCAGCACCTTTATTTCTGAAAGTGTGGTCAATCATGTTTGGTATCTAAGTTTGCCCCTTTAGTTTTATCACTGGTGCTACCTTCCTTAACTGCTGTTCCACAGGGATTATTCAAAGCTCTAACCCAGAGGGGTCACTCACGGTTCTACAGAGCTCTGCAGATCAAGATTGCCTGTTCAGCTTTCCTCAGCGGTCACCAGTCCTGTTTGGGAAAGATGTGGTATCGGGTTGTACCTTTAGGTAGGATCCCATAAACAACATTTATTACCCAGTATGTAATGGACTTTGAAGGATTGGTTTTAATGATTTCCACTGGCACCATGTTCATCAAAACATTATGCTGATCTAATATACTCATTTCTTGCCATCCAGAATGATGAGACTAATTAAGCATTATGCATTTATTGATGTTGTTGAGATGGCCCCTTGTATCCAAAGTAAGTTTATTCTTTTTCTTTTTTTATCCCTCTGCAGGCTGGAGGATGGAGCAAATTGTTCGCTAGTGTCTGAAGCCATTTTAGGAAGACTGAAAGGCCAGAGTTTTCCAGACTATGTGGCGTCTTTTGGGAACTCTCTGCCTCAAAACACCATGGACTGGGTGCCCATAGGGAACCAAACCACAATAACGGTATTTAGCCTTTTCATGTTGGCTGTACAGCCGCCTCAAATCTCCATTTTTCAAGAATATTTGCTGAATACTTGGTCATATGCAAAAACTATGAAAGTCCTCAGTAATTATATAATTACATGGTGAAGATGTGAACAAAGTCATTCAGAGTGGTTTGGTGTGAAGTGCTCTAAATTGTTCACAGTAGTGGTGATAGGAACCAGACATCCAGCTCTAAAAGCTCTCACTCACAGAAAGTTATTACAAGTTATTGAAATGGTGATAAACACACTGCCTGATGTCTGAGTCGTTGCTTTACAACAGTTTTGAGAAGATGCTGGGTTAAAACATTTATGTTTTTAAAAATCCTTTCATGGTGAAGAGGTACACAGAGGTTGCTCAATGGTAAAATATTGTAAAATCTGAAAAAATATGTTTTCTTTTGGGACTATTTTGCCTTGGAACACGTTTCATGCCCACTTTCAATGAATTTTAAAACCCGTGTAGGTTCACTGGTGGCTCTGGATAGTAAATAAAATGCCTATATTTGTGTTGTAGTCATGGTGACCCCTGGTTCCTTTCACCACCACATTAAAGAAATCTGGCTCTCTATAGTCAACCATTTCACACCAAACCACTCTGAATAACTTTGATTATATCTTAAACACTGAATTAGGAAGAAAGTTTAGTTAAACTGCTGAAATTCACCTCTAAATATGGAATTATTAGCTAATTTTGGTGCACAAGATTAATTTATTTGGCAATTTTATTGTACTGAAAAAAACACAAATTTTTATATTTTCTTTTTTTCTACAATATTTTAAATTGAGCAAATAAAGGGTAATTCTGTATTATACACAGAAGTATATTTTTCGTAAAGGACATGTTAACCTATTTTCACTACAACAAAACATGTCATTTGATCAGGGGCTCCCAAACATTTGTTTACAACTGTATAATGAAGTAGTTTTGCTGAATACATAATGTACAGAATTTCATTATTGTTAGATTTAGAAATTCAGAAATGCTTGTAGCTGATTATAAAGAGCAAAAGTTAACTTGTAAGGGAAAGTGTACCCAGTGAATTGTTTTTTTCATCTCTGTATCTGTTTTGATAGTTAAACACACCCTATACTAATGATTCCTGCCTATTTCATGTATCTAATATCAAAACTTCAAAAGTTACAGCTTGATCAAATTTGGACTTTATTATTATAGCACTCATTTTAATGGAGGTTTAAAAGTCTCCATGTTTTAGAACTAATCAAGATACAATCCTAACATTTCTACACTCATTCTGTCAGGCACAGTGATATATTTCCAGACAGTATTAAGCAAGTCGGAAGTTTAATCTCATTCTTAAGCACAAACAGTGGTGTATTAGAAATTGCTGTATTAGTGTTCACATTTCCTTGAAGTGCCACATTTTTAATTACCTAAAACACAGACACAGAAGTGGGGTTTTAAGCAAGAGGAAACTGTGTTTTAAAGGCTGGTTACTCAAGAGTCACAATAAAGCAAACTGAGGAGGCTTGTAGGTAACAATGGATTTCCTTCTCCAATATCTCCAAGTTTGTTCTTAAATGTGTTCTTGAGAAAAGTCCCAAGAAAAAGTCCATGTCAGATACATGACAAGTTCAGATTCCTTTATTGATCCCAGGGGGAAATTGCAGGAAGTTGTTAAAGTGCAGAACTGTTCTCACCTTTGTGCTCTTGAATGTGTGTAGATTCTGTTCTTACCAAAGAATAAATCCCAAATAAGAAAACATTGGTGAGTGTCAAAAAAAAGTGTGAATTTTAAGAATAATTTTTTTCTTAAGAATGGTTAATGAATAAGGCCCAATCTTTTTTTTTTTTTAATGTTTTTATTTAGGGCACACAGGGATGCAATATTCCTCTGTCCTATCATCTTGAAGTAAGATGGACCAAGTATGGAACCCTGGTGAACCCCCAAGCTCAGATTGTGAGCGTCGTGGAGATAATCAGGTTCAACACCAGCACTTTAGTAAGTCAACTTTATTTAGCCTTTTATTTTTTCAGTGCAGATTATATGAACCTTTATTTCAACATCTTGGAATACTTCTTGGAATAAAATCTTGTTACATTAAAGCTGGAGTATATAAGAACTGAGGACTTGGAGACCTCTTGTGGAAATGTGTAATTGCACGCAACAAACTGAAGACCAGTTGATACTTTTTCTCTGGTGTGAGTTTCATCATAACTATTACACCAGTGTTCTACAAATACGTGTAGATAATGCAATATACAAACAGTGCAAACCGTGTTAACGTTATACCGTTTAACTGAATAGTTGAGTCAGTGATGTTTCTGTCACGCTTCAAATGAACACGAAAATGCAACAGACTGTAGATCACCTCCTGTCTATTCCACTTTATCTGAAATAATCTAATTTTCGAGGCAATAGTAAAGCTCTGCTGATCATTCTAACACAATTTTAAAAACAAATGGTCTTAAATGCTGGAGTTAATGTAACTGCCAATTCACCTTTTAACCCTGAAGATCAGTGCAGACTGCTGGTCACCATAGCAACACAGACAATGGTTTCATATAGCTGGTAGCTAATGAAAAGGCAAAGAGAAAGATTTAAGACGAACATCGATCATTTGGAGACAAATGACCTTATTTGCATTTATAATCACTCCAGCTGGTTTCCTAATCTGTAACCACAAACTGTCAAACACTAAAAAGTTGTGAGGCTGAAGTCAGACTCTCATTCACCAGCTTATTTTTCAAATTCTCACGTTCCATCTTAAATGGCGTAGCAGTTACACTCTGGCGCCTCAGGCACCATTTAAGGTGGAGCAGTAAAATTCAAATAAGAAGCTGGCGAATGACAAGCGACTTCAGCCTCATAAACATTTTACAAGAAACTATTGTACTTGAGCAAGTTTCCTGCCACAGATGTGAGAAAATCAGGTATAGCTGAGCTAATAAGCTAATTAGCCAAACTTAAAGCAGAGCACATTAAGTCTGCGTTTTTGGTTTATATATATAGCCTATACTAGAACATCAGCGCATACTGGGATATATTTACAGCCAAGATGGTAAAATGTATATTAAATGTTGTGGCTCTGAAGGTGGTTTGATTTTGGTTGAAAGGACAAAATGGCTCTTCTTAACATTTGGGTTGCAACCCCTGGCCTACTGCTACCCCTCTATAAAGTGAAATTTTTGTGCCAGTTGTTCCCAAAAAATGAGTTCTGTAAAAAAAAAATTTTGTTTTCACAGTCTTCTCTCTCCACTGGTGGCACCATCGTCCCCGTCACCAGCTCTGTGAGCTTTATAGATGTTTCTGCGTCAGCCAGTCCAGGCTTCAGAGTTCCTCCCACCATCAACGCCAAACTACCCTTCGACTTTTTTTTCCCATTTGTGTGACCTGGACTGTTTGGACTTACATGACAAAGTGACAATACCTCATTAAGTGAATTATGGAAGACTGTATTTTGCTACAATCATTTTTGGACTCTTGATGTTTCTGTGAATTCTGTATTTACTATATATTGTTGAACTATTTGGTTTTCCAGAAATTTTAAATTTGTATTAGGTCAGCCTGTACTGGTTACAGACCTTAACCCGAACAAGTGTTGGCAGCTGTGTTAGTAATGTACATACTAAATTATTCCATATGATCTGTACATATTGCTCATGCTCAAACATTTTTCCCAATTTTCTTTATTTTTTATATATGCTGTTCAGATATAACAAAGAATACATTTGATTCCTTTGCAAATCATTTTTTATAGTATACAAAGTATACATCAAAGCATATTTCTTACAGCAAGCCAGAGACAAGTTTACATGTTTACAGAAAAATGTTAGTGCACATATATTTATGCAGATGGACAGTGCAAAGGCTTTGAATAAAAAGGAAAAAAAAGAGCTGGTTATAAGAATGTAGACCTGGCAATTTTTTCCCTTTATAAAAATTCTCAACATACCAGTTTTAGTATAGCTTATGGCTTACTTAGCACTAGACTGATTCACTATATCACCTGATTCAGTATTATACCAATTCACTACAACAATTAATTCAATACTATGCTTCACTACAGAACATGATTCAGTAATGTACTGATTCACTACAAAACCCCGATTCAGTACTGTGCTGATACATTACTACACCTGCTTCAGTACTGTACTGATTCACTTCAAAACCTAATTCTGTGAGGTACTCATTCACTACAACACCTGATTCTGTGAGGTACTGATTCACTACAGCACCTGATTCAATACTGTACTGATTCACTACAAAACCTGATCCAGTACTGTACTTATTCACTATACCAACTTCTTTTGTACTTTACTGATTGTGTTCCCAGATTCAGTATTGCACTATAACCTTATACAGTGTTGTTCTGATTCATTACAACACCCGATTCAGTATTAAACTGACTATACTGTCATTTTTGTACTGTACTGATTCACTACAAAACCTGACTCATTACTGATTCACATCTAAAGATTCAGTACTGTACTGATTAACTATAACACCTGATTTAATAACATGTGAATCAGTACTGTACTGATTCACTAGATGAACACCAGTACTCTAGTGATTCACTGTAACATCTGATTTGGTATAGTACTTACTCACTATAACATTTGATACCATACTCTACTTATTCAACTATACAGCCAATTATACAGTCTTTGTTGCCCTTCATGGCCCTTCTGGATTGCTATAGACAAAGTCTAATCTAAAATATGACAGAGACAGTAGCTGAGGACCTACAGGATTTAATCAGACACGTGTCGTATTTGCTTTCACTGGCTCCATTCACAATGAAGAGTGCAGATGTGACTAGCCTTTTGTACAAGCATGGGTTTGCTGGTGAGAGTAAATTTGCAGGATGAACACAGTGCTAGTGCTCGATGTTGTGCTGCTTTAAAAGCGCTCGCAGCCTGCTGAGCTCCTGCTCCTGTAGAAAGATTCACAACACATTTCAAATCAAAGTCTCTGCGAGCTTCATTCAAAATTCATTCAAAAATAGAGAAATGCACAGTTTAAAGCAAGAGTTTGCTGAAATATCACATGTATACAATTTTACAGCATGCCTAAATCATCACACACTCACCTCAAACTGTGGTTCAGTATCTGTTCAGGATCTCTATAGACTTTGTGGTTTCTGACACCATAGGACACACTATTGTCTATTAACATGGACAAAATAAGCAAGTCTTGAGAGTTTGAGGCCAGCGAGTAATGATTTTTGGCATGCCCGTAGCATAATGCTAACAGGTAGGGTATAAGCTTCCATTACTTGCTGGGTACATTACCCTCGTAGCTCCAGTGCAAAACTAAAGAAGCTCATTTCTGTAATTTTTCGGGTTTCAAAAAATGCAAACATGGGCCTTAACATACATATTTTCACTTCTTTTCACCCCAGAATACCAGATTCAGCCTAACAGAGACCTGGCTCTCTGATGGTTGAGGTAAAAGAGAATCTATGGCTTTAATGTTTTCCCTCCAAAACATGCACACAGAGTTTCATAATTAACTCATGAGCTGAATAAAGTGTAATGGAGCGGCAAAAACACCAAGCCTGCAGTGTCCTTAGATGTTTAGGTTCAGTTTATGATTAATTTTGATGAGGAGAATGCTACTAGCTCACCATTCTGGCTTTCTGTTCTTGGAGCTCGTTGACTTGCTGGACGAGTCGATCGTTGCTCTCTTGCACTTTCTGCACTTTGTGATGAGCTCGGTTCTCCACCGTCACCAGTATACCTGCGAGATAGAGAGAGAAAGGAAGAAAGATAGAACAGTTTTTTTCCCCCAGACACAGATGTCTGCAGATGTGTAATGCTGATATTGTTCAGGACTAAATGTGTCAAATTAATTAAGTATCCATCTATCTATCTCAGCCATACCGTTAATGATCCTAGCCACCCTCCACAGCCTGAGCAGGATCAGAAGGCCCATTCCATCAAAGGCATCCTCTCTGGAGATGTAGACAATGTCCAGGACGAAGGACACCACCACCACAATCCCATCAAACACCTCAAACTTGTGCTTGAAAAACTCCATCCGGTATGCAAACAGCTTCAAGCTCAACTCCACCATGAAGAAGGTCAGGAGGGCCAAGCTGAGGTAATGAAAAACCTGCATGGGAGAGCATTAGAGAGCTTATAAAAGGAATAATAAAATACTGGCCAGTTGAATGTTCATTATTATCACTTTAATATGTATGACCACACTCATGATGAATTCAAAACAGGCTGTTTTACTTAGGGTTTAACTTAGGGGTCATTCAGACATGGCAGGTTTGGTTGGATTAAAATGAGCCCTGGTGCGATTGCTCTGTTAGAGCAAGAGAGAACACTATTCTCCGAACTCCCGCTGCATCAAATAAACAGACCAAGACCCCCTGAGCAGGACAGTCTCAGTTCGCTTCAAAACAAGCTCTGGTGTAGTTAGTTTGAAGTATGAATACAATACAGACCAGAGACGTCTAAATGGACCAAAGACAGAAAAAAAACGTCATCTCTCTGCAGAACTTCCCTGTTGCATGGAAAAGACAAGTTTCGGATGCTGTTTTGACACATGCATGTGTCTCTCATCACTTCATAAGCTCTGATTATAGAACAGATAGTTTGGGTTTTCAAATGAGGCTGAGGCACGTTTGACACTATAAAATACTCCATATACACATTAAACCGCATACATAATTTATATTAGGTATTAATGTGGTGTAGTTTCTCTGTTATGTAAAACCACTGAGTCACTCAAGGCTGTTATAGGGATTTCACCTGCTCTACATCATAACCACAGTAACATGGGGAACCTTGTGGTTTAATGCTGTTTAAAGACAGAATAAACAAGACATAAATAAAACCAACAAGGACAGACAGAACAGCACAATTCAGAAAGTTTGAAGGATGTACATGAATTCTGTACTACATTATCTCAGTTACTGTACATCATAACGTTAACATTAATACGTAAAAATGTCCGATGTGGTGTAAAAAAGAAGTACCACTTAACTTCCTCAAAATTAAAACAAAAATACATGTTTAGTATTAAATTATTATCCTCAGAATACTGTGAATACTGTGAAAAAAAATTGTGAATAATAAATTATATATTGAATACGGCGGAATTACGCATTTCTACTGGAGATTTGAATTATTACTTTAACTATTAATTGAATGAGCCACTTGTTTATATGAGATATAAATAAAAACATGCGCAACTAAAAAAACATGACCCTGCAGTAGCTGCGCTGCAGAGGTCTGCAGATTTGGCCTGACAGCAGCTCACCTGTGGAGCGATCCGGTGCTCGTCTGCTTTGATTATAGAGAGATCGATCAGCAGCTCACATAGTACAAATATGGCATCCAAGACCACCAGGCACACAACACCTATCTAGAACACAGAAGAGCATAAATGTTACTTAAAGAACATGCACTGTGCAGCCTTTCATATCAGCCCAGTTAATCAATGTGACTGTTGCCATTTCACCATTTAATAGTGTATAAAGTATAATAGGAGTGAGCAATATGATATTTTATCATTAGGGGGCACTCATCATACATTTTATGACTGTTTTTTAAGCCGAAGCTCACAGTGTGTGGAATAATTGAATATGTACACTAGAACATCAGAACAGCACTTATTATTATTATTATTATTATTATTATTATTATTATTATTCCAAATCACTAAATAAATAACATTATTTATTCTTTAATGATCCAAATGGGCAAATTCTTAATAGAAAAATCAGTTGCCTATTTCAATAACACCAATCAGTGTAACATGGAATGTAAGAGGCAACTGGGTATCCAGCACAATGAGTCGTGGATATTTTATGCTATGGTGTTTTATTCAGTGTGAGTGCTCTTAACTGCCTCACGCTATTAACCTCGTAAAACTTCAACACAGATCATCCATCCATCCATTTTCTAAGCCGCTTCTCCGTCAGGGTCAACACAGATCAGCCACAGTAAAATAATACTGTTAAGTATGAAGCAACAATCTGCCGATGCTGACTTCATGAATCCCTAGTTATCATCATTGTGATAACTTACATCAGGACACACTAGGGCTCGGCAATCCTGATGTTCATCAACAAATCATTCCACCTTGGAAGCCATAACATTTTATGTCCATTTTACTATTGTGGCTGTAAATATGTCTCAGTATGTGCTAATGTACTAGTATAGACTAAAAAATGTAATATAAACGAAAACACAGACTTTGCTTTAAGTTTTAGCTCAGATATAGTAATTGATTTTTTCGCACATCTCCAGCAGGAAACTTTTTCTCAAAAAATAGAAGTTTCTTGTAAAAAGTCTCTCAACGTTCAACTGTTTTGAGGCTGAAAACAGCTTCTCATTCGCCAGCTCCAGTTTCCTGTTCCACCTTAAATAGTGCCTGAGGTGGCAGAATGTAACTGCTTTACAATTTACTGCAGAACAGGAAAATTATAACAAGAAGCTGGCGAATGAGAAGCTGATTTCAGCTTTGTGACATTTTAGTGTTTGACTGTTTCTGACAGCAGATTAAACGTATCAGGAAACAAGTTGGAGTGATTATAAACTCAAATAAGTCCATTTGTCTCCAAATTATCAATGTTCATCTTAAATCTTTCTTTTTGCTGTTTAATTTGCTGCTAGCTAGCCGTGTTGTCTGCATTGCTATGGTGATCAGCATTCTGCACACCAGTCTTCAGGGTTAAAGAGTGAATTAGCAGTTACATATTAACCCCAGCATTAAAAACCATTTAGTGTTAAAACTGTGTTAGAATGATCAGCAGAGCTTTATTTTACTGCAAAGGAGATTTTTTTTTTACCTAAATATCAAATTCTGCTGTGGAGCTACAACAGGCAGTAAAAGAGACAGAAATGCTCCAGAGTCACATGTTGCCGACCACAGACATAGAGGAACTGACTCTAAGCAACACTATAGGATTTGGGAATTTAGAGACCTCTGATGGTGAATCTGACTTCTGCAAGTGCAAAGTTGAAAGAGAATTCATGGAGAACTCAGTCAAAACTAGGCAAGGGACATGTCTTCTGAGGATGTAGATGAATTATAAACTACTGTCATCATACCCAGATAGCATATATCTGTCCATATATCTGTCCGTTTGCCACTGTTGGTCCACCCTCGGACCACCCAGATTACTGTCCTGCATACAAGGTCTGACTAGATTTCTGATAGACTTCTCAAACAGTCCAGATGCACATAAACTTTTATTTTGTAAAATAAACGATACAACTGTTAAACAGTTGGGAGAAATGACTAGACCTTATACAATTTTTTTTGTAATTGTCGTTGTGGACACTGTCCCTCATATCAAGAGGATAGCCACTGTTGGCTCACTGATGGCAAAGTTGGCGGGCCACTGGTGTTCTGTTCAGCATTTTCTGGATGGCCCACCGGTGATGAAGCAGAATTTTAGACAAAATTCCACTTATCATCCCTCATTTTCCACTCACAGTCCATGCCTCACAGCGAGGAGGGCCTGGGTTCGATTCCCCGGCCGGGCGACCAGGGTCCTCTCTGTGTGGAGTTTGCATGTTCTCCCTGTGTCTGCGTGGGGTTCCTCCGGGTTCTCCGGTTTCCTCCCATAGTCCAAAGACATGCAGTCAGGCCAATTGGACGTGCTAAATTGCCCCTGGGTGTGAGTGTGTGAGTGACTGTCTGTGTCTGTCTGTCTGCCCTGCGATGGACTGGCGACCTGTCCAGGGTGTATCCTGCCTTCCGCCTGAAGACTGCTGGGATAGGCTCCAGCACCCTGACGGAGAAGCGGCTTAGAAAATGGATGGATGGATGGATGGATATAGTGCTGCTTTCAATGACTGCATTGGAAGGCTTTGTCTGAAGAAACACATTTGCATAGATCTTTGGTACCTGAAACCTCTCAGAGCTGAAGAGTCTCTTCATGGAGTCTCTGAAGGTCAGCGCAGCGGAGTGGGTCTGCTTTGATGGCTCCAGCTCCTCGCCGTTCGTGTGCAGCTCCTCATGGTCCCACTGGAAAAGGCTGTGGTGATTGTCCCCCACTGCAGTGAAGAACCTCAGAAAACGACGGGACATTGTGCCTGGTCGCCCACCACAGCCACAAAAACTCTGCAGGGCAGACATAGTGGGTTTACTGGCCATTGTATATTGTTCCATAAACTTTTAATAGTTTACCCAGTTTCACCTTGTTCCCCATAATGTAACTGTTCAGCCAAGACATGTTAGGCATCTGACATCTGTTTAAGTTTTGGACTAACCTTTGAAGACCGCAGTCTGCATGATGCTAATCTGTGGCTAAGCTCCTATTAGGCTTCTGCTACTGTTTTTAGCAATGCTAATGTACTTTAGTCCATGTTTATACATAATAGTTTCATATGGTGACATAAACCATAAAATCACGTCTATTAGAGAGTACTGAACACCTCCATATGATTTATGTAGGCAGTTAGCACCATATATAAGGTTATCTTACATGTTAGCTACATTAGCCTAAAAGCTTCAGCGCTACAACTAAAGTAGCAAACCTCAGACACCAAACATGTCTTGGCTGACCGACTACATTTGGGCTAAGTGTGAACTTTAATGTTTATTCCCATTTCATCTCCTGTTAATTAATACTTTATTTCTTCTAAATGAGTAGAAATACATACAGTAAGCAGGGTGTACTCTTACTGTAAATGGGATATTATTCTACTCTTCAATTTCCCAGTAAAAATTTCATGATAATCAAATTCGTACTGGAACATTAAAGAAAATATGGCTTCATCTTGGCATTTGTGTACATTAATATCCAACACTCATTACCAGAAATACTAAAATTAATGTTGCCCTATAAGGAAAGCATAACTTAATATGTCCTGAATCTCCACCATGAATGGGTTTCAAATATTTGTTTTTAGGCCAGAAATAAACAAATGAAAAAAATAAATAAATCATGAAACAATGTCTCAGACATGAGACAGACATGTACTCAACTTTTTGATGGAGCTTTTTATTAATAAAAAATAAAAATAAATAAAATCACCACTGCCACCATCACAGTTCCATACTCAAGTATAATTTTGATAAATTTGTACTCTCCTCAGTATTTTCACTCTTTAAGTATGTCTACGTTTTTCTGAGGTCCATTTTAGTCTTTAACATCCATCAATTTAGCATATGCAATTGGCCGGACTGCATGTCTTTGGACTGTGGGAGGACCGCGCCACTGTGCCGCCCCAGTCTTTAACATTTAGTTCCTAATTCTCTTTTTTGGGGGGTTTAACTTCATTCTGCTGTGTTGGATCAGCTCCTGTTCTGCTTTACTGTTCATAACTCCTCTCACTTTGGAGCTTCAGTGTTTTAGAGCAACAACAAATACTCAAAAACGTGTAAAACAGGTTCTGCTGCACAGGAGCATATCGTTAACTGAGGATTAGATTCCCACGTTAAACAGCCTCTATATTCCTCACATTTCATTAGAAAATAATTACAACATAAGCCGGAGACATACAGTGTAATAGACTAATAAAACTGACCACATTTGACATTTAGCTAAATGCAAATTTCCTGTAATCTATATATAACTATAATATAGATACATATAATCTATCTATATATACACACACATTCACTTTGCACTTCTTTGAGTCCATCTCTTTGTATCTACACTCATTCTCCATTTCATCAGCTCCACTGACCATATCGGAGCACTTTGTAGTTCTACAGTTACAGACTGTAGTCCATCTGTTTCTCTGCATACGTTGTGGACCCCCAGAGGACAGGTACTATTTGGGTGGTGGATCATTCTCAGCAATGCAGTAACACTGATGTAGTGATGGTGTGTTAATGTGTGTTGTGCTGGTGCAAGTGGATCAGACACAGCAGTGCTGCTGGAGTTTTAAACATCTCATCATCACGGCTGGACTGAGAATAGTCCACCAACCACAAGTATCCAGCCAACGGTGACAAACCATATAATCCCGTCTATTAGAGAGTACTGAACAGCTCCATATGTTCCATATGATTTTGGTTGGATTTGGAGCTGTTCAGTACATGTTTGGTGTCTGAAGTTTGCAACTTTAGTTGTAGCGCTGAAGCTTTTAGGCTAATGTAGCAAGTAAGATAATCTTGCCTACATAAATCATATGGAGCCGTTCGGTACTCTCTCATAGACGTGATTATATGGTTTATGTCACCGTTGGCTGGATCTGTTAGGTCGGTGGACTATTCTCAGTCAGTGATGACGAGATGTTTAAAACTCCAGCAGCACTGCTGTGTCTGATCCACTTGCACCAGCACAATGCGCACTAACACACCACCACCACGTCAATGTTACTGCAGTGCAGAGAATGACTCACTACACAAATGTGGTGGTCCTGTGGGGGTCCTGTCCACTGGACAA